>NC_046156.1:125319752-125428019 GCF_011064425.1 Rattus rattus | reverse complement strand
TAGAAGTTACGTATTGGTTAGGTCGAACTATGCAAACAGTTGATGGTTAGTATCTGAAGATGTTTTTTAGAATTTTAAAGTTAGGATATTAATCTTATAAATCAAGAAGAAATATCTTAGGCTTTTCAAAACATGTCTTGGAAGTATAAAAGTGCCCATGGATTCTGATTATTTGCAGGAACGAAAGGAAAGCTTTCGATGAAAATGAGAGAACTGTCAGATTTTCAACAAAAGCATTACCAGATTGGTAGATGTTGACACAGTGTAATAATCTACGATGTATTTTCCAACTATGAGTCTATATATGCAGGAAGATATTTTTTGCCAAAAGCCATTACAGAACTGGGGTGTGGCTGGTGACCTTGATCTGCTTCTGGTATGAGGCTCTTTGGGCTTCAGCCCCAGCACCATAAAAAAAAGAAAAAGAAAAGGAAGAGGAAGGGGAAGGGCAGGAATGGGTGATTCTCACAATTCAGAGATACTCTGTTCTTACAGAAGACTGAATTCTGTCCCAAGGAACCCATATTAGATGCCTCTGCCTTGAAATCTGACATCTCTGACCTCCTTGGTCTCCTGCACTATATACACACAAACACACACACACACACACACACACACACACACACACACTTAAAAACAAGTCCTTTTTTTTTATAAGAGGAAAAGAGGAAAGGAAAAAAACTAACACTAAGAGATACTGAATTTCAACATAAATAGTAAATAATGGAAAGGGTTAAAAATACTGGTTTGGGAAAATAGCATGTAAGTTCTCTTCTAAGGTCCATATTCAAACCAGCAAGGAGTAATTGCCTAGCTTCTAGTAGCAGGCATAATTCCTCCCTGTTAAGTGGGCCTTAGTTCAGTTAGACTTGGTTACCACCAAGATATAAGTACCACTCATTGCTCTTGGGGCTATTCACTACGATCGCCATTGTTGGGCTCATGGCATCAGGGCTGGGTAGGGCTGATGATTCTCTCTTGACAGATGCAAAACATCTTCCGGTACTATGGAAGTTAGTCCTCAGTGGCTATCTGGTCAGAATCTTGTATCTCTAAAATGTCATCCACTAGTATTAAAGATAGATAAAGGTTTGTATCATTAATAAGTAAAATGAAACAAAACCTTAGGCATTGCTTTGGTCTTTCCCATTCCAATATTTGTGATCATCTTTCTGAACCAGTGCATAACAGATTTGCCTAATTATGCATCAAACATATTGCTACATAAGATACAACTCCCCAAATGAAGATAGCCAATAAAAGTTCACATATTGAAAATCGTAAGGTCGATTAACATAGATTTTTAAGATGCCAAGAGTTCTAAGGGCACAAAAATGGAAGAAAATAGCTAATGTTTGTTGTCAGCTGGAAAAATCCACCATGTCTGGGGGATCTTAGACTGGCTAAAAAAAAGGTGGAAGGCCTGCCCCCTGAATGCCAAGGTGAAACCGCTGCTCTGAGCTGGGTCCCAGGCTCAATAAAAAGAGGAAAAAGTCATCCTCTCTGTTTTTGACAACACACAATGTAACCAGCTGCTATGAGCTCCTGCCACCATGCCATCGTTGTGTGTGTGTGTGTGTGTGTGTGTGTGTGTGTGTGTGTGTGTGTGTGTGAGCACATAATGATACGGGTGTACATCTTGAAAAAGATGCAATGTGTCATTTTTGTCAAAACCCTGATTATTAAAGCAAATTCACTTTACCAAATAAAAGCACGTGTAGTATCTTTCCTAAGACACACTTATTTGAACTCACAGATGTGACTGAAAAGTCTCTGGTGCCAGAAAATGCCCAGCCAATTAGGAGGAGAAACCCAGGAAGAAATTGTGTATTTTCCTCATTTTATCATCCTGTAGCAGTTTTGCAAATGAGATTGAATCGTGTTTGTCTTCTTCTGGTGGATTCTGCAATGCTGTTGTTTCCACTTAGATTAGAAGATGGATGCGTTGAACAGACTTCGTTCACCACCCTGCCCAGGAAGCCCGGCAAAACGGTTAACTGGGCTTCTAGGAGAGACCCTCCGCTAGACAGCTTTTCCTAGTACTAAAGACCCTAAAGAGGAGGCGGCCAAATGGAGCAATCGATGGGGTAAACAAGCAGCCAGCGTGTGCAATTTGAGGACAAGCGAAAAAAACTACTCTCACCCTGGGAATTGGTAAACATGTGGCCTTATTAACTCAAGTGACAGAGTAGCTGGAACATTTCAGGCTTCAAGGAGGGGGTCGAGAAATCCGTGGAGAACAACCTCTAGCCAGCTAGGGGAGACTAGATTGCTTGGGGAGGTCTGGGAGGAGGGTATTTAGCCCGGCTGCCCCCACCCTGAGCGCAGCAGTCACCCAGTCTGACCCAGCCAGAGATTCCTTTGTTCTTTTCACAGCAGAGTGGGGGTTCTCAACCCTACAGGCAGGGGGGCTCTTTGATGATCTCCTGGGTCTTGGTACACTCTCTCTCCTTGCCTAAGGGAAGGACAGTACAGTGCTGAGAAATCAGATCCCTGGTTCTTCTTTTTCCACCACAAAGCCGATTTAAGAGCAAAAGAGTCCTGGGCCCCTGCAAGTCTTCAGGATTGGAAGATAAATGTTTAAGGAGAAAAGAAGAGCGTGGCTGGGAGGAAGTTCAGTGGTAAGACAGATTGCTATGCGGCATGAGGACTCATTTCCGGCCTCTAGCACACACATAAAGCCCAAGCAGTTGCCCATGCCTACAGCTGCAGTGCTGTGGTGGGGGCAGAGACAGTGGATCTGAGCTCAAGCCAAACGGCTTAGGGTTGCTGGTGAGGTTTTCCTCAGTGAGAGGCCCACAGAAAAACAACGGAAAAAGTAATAGTCAAGACGCCTAGATGGCCTGTCTGGGTCTGCACACATAGCTGCACACCCACATGCAGGCACCACCACACACAGCACACATGCACAGCGCGCTGTACACACCCCCTGCGCAGGCTGCTGCTGGCCTCAAATGGACACTCACAAGTGTGTTACTCACTTTAACATTTTGCTTACCAATCAAAGCTACAGCATGAGCACCTTCCATGGCGCCTAACATGCTGAGTCAGCAAAGGCACTTCTGGTAGGGAGACTCCATGACATTACGGCTATAATAGAAACCATGATCTCCCTCGTTGGGTCCTCAAAGCCCACCTCTGAGTTCACCCTTGGCTGCAAACACCCACTCCTTCTTGAGAAACCTGTGTGGGGAGGTAGGGAGGAGTGTATATTTCCTCTCCAAAGCAATATCCTATAGCCCTTGGACTGTGAAGAAGCTGCCTTTCTCCTTATTTCCAGTTGATGATACATAGAGGTCCTTGTTTAAGAAGGTGGTTTTCCCAGGGCGAGGTCATCCATTGCACTCGGATATGCTGACCTGTGATTTCCCAAATGCGAAACCGACTGCTGCATAATTGTAGGCAGTGGGGAGCAGCGTTCGCGACACTCCCCCTTTAAAAAGAAAAAAAAAAAAAGGAATGTCAGTTTGGAAGACAAAGAGAAGAAATCCACCCACATCTCAAATTAATATTTTGTTTGTTTTTGTTTTTTTTCAAAGCAAGGGTTTTCTCTGTAAACCTGCTGTCCTGGAACTCTCTGTAGACCAGGCTGGCCTCAAACACACGGGAAATCCACCCGGCTATGCCCTCCTGAATGTTGGGAATTAAAGGTGTGCACCAGCATCCTCAGGCTAAAACTAACATTTTTAATGAGGACTGTGTTTATGTCCAAGGACACAGGATCTTACTGATTCTGTAGTGGCACCCTCCTGCAGCTCCCTGAGCCCTTCCTAGCTCTTCATAAGGTGCATTCCCCAGGAACTTTGTCTAACGTTGTGGCTTGGGCAGCAAGTTCTCCTCAAAATATGTTCTCTTCTTTTTATAGACTTTATCTAAATTATCCCTGGGCATCCAGCGAGCTAGTTAAAGACAGGGGCTAACTTCATAGGAGAAACGCTCACATCAATCTCAGCACCCCCCAGAGACAGGCGGCCATTGAGCTCTGCCCTCACCATCTGCACATCACTGATAACTTCTTCAGGGAAGCTGTGTTTTGTAAAGCAGAGTCTATGGGGTGGGGGCTTATGCTGGGGGTGGGCAGATGAAGTGCTCGGCGTTCAAAAAGCTTCTTCACACCCCTGCCTGCAGGAACCACTCATTCCCAGTGTCCCATGCAGCACAGAACGCAGGTGGACCTGTTGAGTGAGTTCGGCAGGTTCGGTGCTAAGTGTGTGACTATGTGACCTATGACTGAGTGGACACACACAGTGAATGGTAGTTGTGAGGCCACTTACCACCGAAACCAGAACTTCTTCCAAGAGTGAAGACAACAGAGTTCTGAAACGAAATGACTAAGGAGCCCAGCATGGCTTTGCTTCTGCAGTTCTGCATGGGTCAGTGACTAATGAAGTGATAGTATAGAAGGGATGAGAAAGAAGGCCACCCAGTTTCTGTGAAAGCCAGTCCTCCCTGACTCAGCAGGAGTAAAGCCTGTGTACACTGAGGTAATATGGTTTTTTTTTGAAGATTTATTTTATTTTTCAGGTGTGTGTGTGTGTGTGTGTGTGTGTGTGTGTGTGTGTGTGTGTGTGTGTACATACAAGCCTGAGGAAGCCGAAAGAGGGTGAGGGATCCTCTGAAGTTGGAATTCCTAGCATTTGTGAGCCACCAGATATGGGTGCTTAGAACCAAATTCCAGTCTCCTGCAAGAGCATTCTTAACCACTAAGCCATCTCTCCAGCCCTAGAAATGCTATTTTAATTAAGGTAGAAACCTAGTATAGTGTCTCTTGCCTATCAGCCCAGAACTTGAGAGGTAGGAGCAAGAAGACTGGCTACGAAGCAAGTTTGAGGCCAGTTTGGACTACATGGGACCTTGTCCCTAAAAGAGTTTGAGTTGTGTGAGGTATATTTGCATTGTTCCACTAAAAAAGCAAGATATAAATGCATTGTCCTGTTTCCCTGTTTGGGGGTAAATGTTGAATGTTAATCCTTTGCTTGTATTTAACACTTTTGTTGTAGCTGGGGTCTGGCACAGTGGTTAAGAGGACTTGCTGCGGGGGGTTGGGGATTTAGCTCAGTGGTAGAGCACTTGCCTAGCAAGCGCAAGGCCCTGGGTTCGGTCCCCAGCTCCGAAAAAAAGAAGAAAGAAAAAAGAAAAAAGAAGAAAAAAAGAGGACTTGCTGCTTTTGCACTGGGCCCAAGTGCAGTTCCCAGAAAACACATTGGAATCTTACAGCGACCAGTTACTCCAGTTCCAGGGGTCCCATGCTCTCTTCTGGTTTCCTCAGGTTCCTGCACAGGTTACGTACACAAAGAACAGACATAGCCACAAATAAAAGTAATAATAAATATTTCTTAGAAATTGGTATCGTACTCTATAAAAGTCAACTAGCTAAAGTCATCAGTGTATTTATTTGTCTTTACTGAGAATGACATTAAATAGCGAAAACCCAGTGAGAGAGAGGCCGTTTTTTAAAGCTTTCTGCCTTCACACCTTTAATGAGGAAGTAAAAGGTGCTTTGCAACTCTGTTTCACACTGAGCGGCCCAGGCTCTAAGAGGAGCCTTGACAGCAGCTCTGTTTCCTCAGCCTTGTTTGCAGCTCTGTGCAGCCAGCGGGCAGCTGAACTCAAGAGGAGATCGTTGACAGGACAGTCTCACCTTGTACAGCATAAGGACCTGAGTTCCACACCCAGAAGCCACACGAGAAAGCCAGGTGTGGGGTGCACACTTACAACCCCAGTGCTGGAGAAGCAGAGACTGGCAGATTGCTAGGGCGCAGGGCCTAGCCAGCCTAGCCTACCCAGGCAAGCTCCAGGCCACGGTGAGGGTCTGTGTGAAAAGAAAAATGTGGTGAACGACACCTGAGAAGTGATAGCCAAGAATGTCCTCTGGCCTCTATTTAGACATGCACATCCTCGCATCTACACAAACACACACATCCTCACATTTACATACACATCCTCACATTTACACACATCCTCACACCTACACATACATCCTCACACTTACACACATCCTCACACTTACACAAATCTCACATTTACACACACACATCCTCACACCTTCACACACATCCTCACATTTACACACATCCTCACACTTACACACATCTTCACACTTACACACACAAACACATCCTCACATTTACATACACATTCTCACATTTACACACATCCTCACACCTACACATACATCCTCACACTTACACAAATCTCACACCTACACACACACATTCTCACACCCACACACATCCTCACATTTACACACATCCTCACACTTACACACACATCCTCACACCTACACGCACATCCTCAAACCTACACACACATCCTCACATCTACACACACATCCTCACACCTACACACACATCCTCACACCTACACACACATCCTCACATCTACACACACATCCTCACACCTACACACACATCCTCACACCTACACACACATCCTCACACCTACACACATATCCTCACATTTACACATACATGCCCACACTTACACATACATTCTTACACCTATGCACACACCCTTACACCTACAATACATCCTCACACCTACACACACATCCTCACACTTACACATAAATCCTCACACTTACACATACATCCTCACACTTACACATACACACACATCCTTACACCTACACACACATCCTCACACTTACACACACATCCTCACACTTACACATACATCCTCACACTTACACATACACACATACATCCTCACACCCACACACACACATCAGCTCTGTGGTAATATCAAGAATTCCCCCCAGAGAGATGAGGTTCTCTGGTCCTTCCCGCCTGCCGTGTGGATGTGGTCACCGGTTACTGAGAACTTCCTCCTGGGACTCATGAAGCTCTGGAAGGAGCTAGGATCTCTGGTGAATACTTTCACACTAGGCCCCGGCTAGATCCCAAGACTTATGCTGTGTAGATGGATCTCAGTAATGGTTTATCCAATAGTGTAATTGCCTTTATTGCTAATCAATCAGTGCCTAGATTAGTGCCTACTAATGTCTGTTTATTGGGCGGTTTTTAAAGCAATCGTGCAAGACTACGTTTTCTTCATATCTCCCTTTGGATCCTTATACCATCTACAGTCCCCAGCAAGGCGACTGTTGCTTCAGGTCCCTTCCTCACATTGCTTCCCCTGCCTGGCTGCCAGCATGTGCCTGAGGTGCTGGCTAAGTCAGTTGTGTTTCTACTGCACAGCTGGAACCCAGTCTAAGCTCTGACTCCTCCAGCATGGTGAATTTTTAAACCATCTTGATAAACTAAAGATTGATGCTTTCAGTTAACTTGCAGCCCTAAAAAGAAACTCCATGCTCCTGGACGGATCTCAGCAGGGAAGCCTGAAGAAGCCTTAAGAAGGCAGTTCTCTGCCAAGACCTCACTGTTTCCTCGCGATTAAACCATCAGACTTCAGAAAACTTAGGGCCTGTCTGATTCTCCACACTTGTAGCAAATGTGTGAGATTGGAGAGCTAAAGTCAGCGTGAGTTCATACGGCAGGTATCGCATAGCTCGTCTGTCATCTGCCCCCGGATGGGCCCTCGCTGACGCTCCGTTCTCCCTTTCCAGCCTGTGTGACTTCCCAGTGTAGACCCAAGATGAAAGTGGCAGGCACTGAAGTGCCACTACACAGCCTATAGTCTAGAGTGTGAGTCCAACCCAGACTGAATTTTCCTGAGGGCTGAGGCTGTCTTTGTGTTTCCTTTTTATAGCTCGCAGTCATGTGAGAAGTGCTCACTAAACGGCTTCTTAGTCAAGAAAAGAAGGTTAAAGGAACAGCATATAGGGGGGCTGGGGACACAGGCCAGGTGATGGCGTGCTTGCCTTGCCAGGGACCTGAGTTTAATCCCTGAAACCCCTGTCTCCTGACCCTACATGGGGTAGTGATATCAACCCCTTCCCCCGAAGCTCAGAGAATATCCCAGAAGAGAGGACAGAAAGACTGCCCAAGCCACAGCCTGAGGGAGAATTGTGTGGAATACTGTCTTCTGGATACAACATGGCCATTACAGCCGTGAACTCACTGCCCCTGTGGTTACCTGCACAAGATTAAGCCAACACCACCAGTCAGCATCCAACACGCAGCGCTAAGAGGACTCAATGAGTTAATAAAGGGAAGGAGAAGACATGAAGCAGGGAGGGGTGGGGCGTGCTGGGCATGTGCCCGGTGGGCAGGAGGGGAGAGCTGGAGGTGAATATGACCAAGATATATGTTTACATATATCAGATTGTCAGGGGAAGAGTGAAAACTATCCTTCTTCTTTAAGCAATGGAGGCTGGAGGTATGGTGCTGCAATTGAGAATACCGCTGCTCTTCAAGAGGACCACGGTTTGATTCCCAGCACCCACATGACTGCCCACACGATGCACAGATACATGCAGACAAAGCATAAAAATAAATCAATAAACTTAATTAAGAAAACAAAAGTGAGAAGGCTAAATCTGGGGCAAGCCAATGGTTCAGTGAGCGAAGGCATTCACCACCAAACTTCAGCAAACTGGGCTCACATAAAGGTGGATGGCCGAGCCAGCTCAGTCAGCCAACGGGTTCTCCAGTGGCAGAGCCAGGATTGAAAAGAGACAATAAGACAACACTGTAACATGACTCCCAGCCAGTTCTGAGGCCGAAAGACCAATTTATTTTTTCCCCAGTCTGCTTTTATACCCTTTTAATTGCATGCAAATAATAAGGACAGTTCTAGGCTAAGGGAACAAGCAAGACAATAAACACAAACCATCAAGGAGCAAGCAAAGCAATAAACAGAGTCCCATGGTCACCGTTTCAAGGGCTTATCAGGAAGACCAAGATACTTGAGCCTACTTCCTGTCCTAGCCCAAATCATACTCTTACCTGACGCCCACTTCTTTGTTCTAGCCTAAAATCAGATTCCTCTCTCAGCTTACTTCCTTGTCCTAGTCCAATGTCAAATTCCTGCCAAGCAGCCCCAAAAGCTCTCCACAGATGGAAGGAGAAAACCGACCCCCAGAAGTATTCTCATGTGATACACTCACACACATGAATATATGTAATACAGTGATGGCGATGATGATGGCGATGATGATGATGGCGATGATGATGGTGATGATGATGATGATGATGGGTGTGGAGTAGAGCCAGGCATTACTGAGATGCCCACCTTTAATCCTAGGATTTGGGAGGCAATGTTAGGATCTCTGTGAATTTGAGGCAAGCCTGGTTTATATAACAAGTTCCAAGACAGCAAGACATACAAAGGGAGACCTTGTCAAAATAATAATGATAATGATAATGATAATAATAATGATAATAATAATAATAATAATAATAATAATAATAATAATAATAATAGGCTCACATGCAATTCCAGTGCTAAGGAAGCAGAGACAGGCAGACCCTTGTGGCCCAATGGTTGGTCAACCCAGCCTACTTACCAAGTTCCAGACCAATGACAGACCCAGTCTCAAAAATGGAAAATAAAAGTGGGTGACACCTGGGAAATGGCACCCGATGTTGTCTTTTGGCCTCTACACCTGTCTCAGTTTAAGTTACTACTCCTGTGGTGAAACATCGTAACCAAAAGCAAGTTGGAGAGGAAGGGTTTATTCAGCTCTGCTTCCCTGTAGAGGTCCATTGTGTATATTCTGTGTATACTTCAATCACTGAAGAAGCCAGGACAGGAACTCAAACAGGACAGGTGAGCTGGAAACTTCTAGTTCTTTGGAAATTTAGCTATGTCAAATAATGTTTTGCTGGGGCACACTAGCGAAAGGATGTCTTGATATAGCAAAGACTTTAAAGATTGTTTTCCTGAAGCAGACACAGGGGAAAGGATGTTTAGATATAGCAGACACGTGAAAGGACCCAGAATGAAGAAGTAAAAATGTGACCCTACAGACAGTGGGGTCGAGCACTGAGCATTGGTTTGGTTTGCTCCACCTCATTATTCTTCCCTAAAGACACCCAGGTATTGGTTCGCCTTATATAGCATTGTTGAGCTCAACTTGTGAGAGAAACTTGCCCAAGAACTGCTCATGACGTTCCTGCAGCAGCTTGCTACTTCCACAGCCTTGCCTCAGGTGGGTTGGTGAGCCTGGTGGTTTCTTCAGGATTGAACTACAGCTTCCTGGTGTCTGCCTGCTGAAAGGACTGGACTGTAGCTGCCGGTTTGTGCCTGGTGTCTGCCTACCGAGAGGACTGCTCTGCAGATGCTGAGTTGTATTTGGTGTTTGCTATGGGACCGAACTGCTGCCCAAGGAGATTGAGCTCACCCCCAAAGAACTATTGCTGAACCGGTCTACTTCTCCCATATCCTAATAACGTTTCTCTTCCACTATGTCTGCTGGGTGGTGGGCTAGAGCAGACGTTGAACCCTTATTAAAAGTAAGTTGCAAAAACTGTATGCCTACAGGCCAGAACCCAGAGGCAGGAGCTGATGCAGAGGCCATGGAGGAATGCTGCTTACTGGCTTGTTCTTCATGCCTTTCTCAGCCTGCTTCTTATAGAACCCAGGACCATCAGCCCAAGGATGGCACTGCCCACAATGGGCTGGACCCTTCCCCATCAACCACTAAGAAAATACCCTACGGCCGATCTTATGGAGGCATAAGATCTCAATTGAGGCTTCCTCCTCTCAAATAACTCTACCTTGGGTCAAGTTAACACAAAACAACCCAGGACTACATGCATGCATCTTTACATAGGTAGATACACAAACACATGCACGCGCACGCACACACACACACACACACACACACACACACACACACACACAATCTTAGCTGATGCTCACAAAACCAATATAAATGACCAAACTTCTAAGAGTTTGTGAATTTTCAAACACTAAATAAGCAGATTTCCAAGGCCTCTGTCAGAAAGGTAATATGATCAGAAACAAAATCCGGCCACAGACTGGTAACTGGTACCCTACCCTGCTTCTTCAGAGCTCACTCTTTCTGTACAGAGGCAGAATGGGGGAGATATTTTAATTAATGCAAGCTTTGTAGATTTACTGAAAATGCAAATGGCTTTAGAGGAAGGGTTTGTCACAATTAATTCTCCAGGATACAGTTCCACACAGTGTCCTTTGTTTAGTGTTTGATTCGCTCTTGGTGAGGTCATGGGTCTACAGCAGCTGGGGGTGGGGACAGTGTACAAGAAGTTAAGAGCTTGAATTAAACCATGGGGCATTGGGAAGTACCATGGACACCTATTTGGATCCTCTTAGCATCACCATGCCCTTTCCTTGGTTAAAAACACCAATTCTCTTTTGTTTTGGTTTGGTTTCCTCTTAAGATTTACTTATTTTTATTTGATGCATATGAGTGTTTGTACTGTGTGTGTGCCTGGTGCCCACAGAGGCCAAAAGAGGGAATTTATCCCCTAGAATTGCAGTTACAGATGGCTGTAAGCCACTATGTGGGTTCTGGAAATCCAGCTGGGTCCTCTGAAGAGCAGCCAGTGATCTTACCTACCTAGCCGTTTCTCCAGGCCCCCAGGGGAGGCTTTTAACTGAAAATGACAGTGGTTAGCTGGTGCTGTGACTCATGCACACAGCCTCAGTGGTTGGTGAAAGGTCTCAGATGTGTGAGACTAAGACAGGTCGACTGCTGCAGAGTTATCTGTACAGTGGGTTCCGGGCTAGCCTGGGACGAATGGTGAGACTGAGTGAGGAGGGGGAGTGGGAGGAAGGGAGAAGGAGTGGAGGGGGGGAGGAAGGAGAAGGAGGTGGAAATAACAGAAAGTGCCAGCACCTCACCTGAGACCAGATGTGATGTTGTTTTGTCTTTTTGACTGGCTCACCTAGGAGACACAGCCCTGGGTGTGTCCATGACAGTATTGCCAGAGAGGAAGGAAGACCTTCCCTGATTGTGGTAGTCCATCTATGGGTGAATGAAAGGAAGACCACCCATCTCTCTCTCTCTCTCTCTCTCTCTCTCTCTCTCTCTCTCTCTCTCCTCCCTCTCCCTCCTTCCCTCCCCTCTCCCCCCTCCCCTCCCTTCTTTTCTCCTCAGGTGATAGACTGGGCCCTCAAACTTATGAACATAAGTAAATTCTTCCTCTCCCACGGCCTGTAAGTTTATTTTTGTTGTGTGTTTATCACAGCATTACTGTTAATTAAGGAAAATAATTAGTATACTAGCTCTGGCCAAAAGTCCTGCCGTGTGCTGGCTCCCCAGTTACCTAGTACTAGAGAGCTGACATTGTTGGTGCTCTGATTTCCGTGTCTGATGTCTGCTTCCTCTCCATTGCTACAGAGTCCGCCACACCAGGCCAACGGGAGTCCTCATAACTGGAAGAACTTAAGCATGAGGAGGACTTGATCACACACACACACACACACACACACGCACACACACACACGCACACACACACACCCCTTCTGGACCTCCAATGGCAATTGAACGGACTTGAATGGGGCCACGGTTCCACTCAGATTGTACAGCTGGTAAATGAACAATGCCCCAAGAAGCCACAGAACATCCAGGGGCGTTTCCATAGTGACCGTAACTACAGTCCACCTGGGCAAGATGCTTTAGGCTACAGCTGACGGAGCCCAAGGGGGAAAGGTGACCGGTGGGCATACCTGTTTGTATAAGCAAAGGGCCTCAGGAGGCGTGAGCCAGCCTCCCATACATCATCTGCTCCTTTTTAGAGCCCTGCTTCCCTCTGCATCCTGACCTCATTGTCTCAGACGAGGGGCTTTGGCTTTTTGTTGCTGTCGTTGTTGTTGTTGTTGTTGTTGTTGTTGTTCTGTTTTTTTCCACACAGCTACTATGGCTGCTGGTGGGAGGCCCTAGGCTCACACCCTTCCTGTTTGCTGTCAAGCCAAAAGGTGTTCTTCCCCACAGCTCCAAAGAAAGAACATGGCTGATCTGAAGGGGGTGAAATACTAGCCCTCTGGGCCAATCTAACTCGTCTGGGGGAAGGGAGTGCATAATTGGTCCAGCATGAGTTAGGTGCTCACTTCACAACAGGAGGAAAGGTCAGACAGAAGGGGAGCAGCTCCCACTTTGAGAGAATGGCTGTTCACAGGAAGCATTGCCCTAAACCACAGCCCTATTGTTTTGAAAAGTCCTGGGCCACCAGAGAGGACTCCCTAACAACACGCCCAAGTGAAATCACTTTGACTCGTATTTGTTGATCCTTTTTTCCATGGTTCTTGGACTTTGGGGTGAACAAGAACATCCTGGCTAGTTTCCCAAGCACCCCCTCCAGTCACTGATTCCTTATCCGACACACACCCAGGGATGGGGTGGGAGTCACGAATTTTACTGAGTGAGTTGTGTGTCTGATAATTCCTATGGTAGAGAGAATGACTGGAGAGCTTTGCTTGGACCTGTGTGACCGGGCAATCTAGGATCTGTGCTATTTAAGGAGCTGAGGAAGTGGCCTGGTAACCAAAGGAAGGTCACACAGCCAGGTCAGCCCTGTGGAGCAGGAGTGAGGTCCCTCACCATGTGATGGAGGGCTCAGCTTTACTCAGAGGCCAGCACAGGAGCAAAGGAGACACGCAAAGACCCTCGGCAGCCCAAGTGTTCTGATCCCCAGTAGGCAGGGCCTTCTCACAGCTATGTCTAGATGTGTCCATGCTTCTTTCCATGACTTGTCATTAAAACAGGAAAAAAAAAAAAAACAGGCTGAAGAGGAGAGGTAAGTTGTCCATGGAAGGCAGGCCAGCAAAACGGTTCAGATGGTAGAGATACTTGCCTATAGGCCTGATGACCCATACATACCCCAGCTCCCACAAAGTAGCAAGAGGGGTTGTACTCCCAGGGGTTGTGTTCTGACCTCCACATGTGGGTCATGGCAAATACACCTGCTCTCATACACACACACACACACACACACACACACACACACACACACACACAAGATAAATGAAGGCTTGGGAAATGGGTAAGCCACTTATTTTTCCTAGTTTTAATTGTGTCGTGGGTTATGTTTAGCTGTAAAATTAAGAAGTAGTTTAGCTAACAAGACCTAGAGTCCTTGTCCAAACCTGGGACTGTGAGTATAAAGGTATCAGCGTACCTCCATGCAGAGTTTCTGGAATATAATCAGTCTCCTTTCTCTGAGGAGCAGAGCCCACTGAGACGACCTCAAGAGGACTCCAGGTCCCCACCTCTCCTTGGCACACCTTTTCTCTTGTTGTGAATATTTTTAAAAGTTTTTTTCTACCAACTACTTATTCCAAATCTTTTTATTTATAATATCATGCCATTGAAACTGAAAAAATTGCAATTAATTTTAGAAGAGCAGCATCAAAAATTTAAATGCTACCTTCTACTATAAGCATTAGGAGAAGCTAGACATCCTCTCTCTACAAATAAAAGGTATTTAGGACCAGGAATTACTTCCTAAGAACTCCTAAAGTGTTCACCATGTAGATAAGCAAAGGTTTTCCTCTCAAAAGAAACTAGAAAGGAACCAGATTAGCAAAAAATATTCCTGAGAATTCACCAGGATACACTCAGACACTGAAAGAATTTGTACAAGTTTAAACACTACATAAGGGCATGAGGAAGTGTCCGCCAGTACTCTTTCTCTCTTTAGGAACATACAAAACTACATGTAGAAACGTGGGCTTTTATTTTAAAATCAGGGAAGAATATTTCCAAAGGAATGACTCTAATGAGTTTTTTGGAGTTCTTTGGTGGTGGTGGGGGTTGTTTGTTTGTTTGTTTATTTGTTTGTTTTGTTGTGTTTTTGGGTTTTTGGATTTTGGGGGATTTTTGCCTTTTTCATTGCTCATGTTTTCTATTATGAACAGGAGTTACTCAGTGACTGTGACACTCAGGAAGCATCGCCCTGTTCTAACCCTGTCACCTGTAAAGGGGGACGCAGTCCTGATTCCTGATTTGCAAGTTATGAAGATCATGGTATTATCGATCTCTAAGAGACTCGCTGTACCCGGTAAAGAACACACTTCCAGTGGATGTTAACAGATTTATTACTCTTGTAATCAGGTAGAAAAACTCTCAGGAACCTAGTTAAGGAGACCAACAAATACAGTAAATGTGTTCAGTGCCATCAGCGTGGCTCTAGGCACCTGCCTGGGAGCCCTGGTGATTGAGTTTTCCCACCTATACTCCAAAACGAAGATGCAGCCTCCTATTAAAAGGTGAGAAAGTACTGAGGCCTTCACTCAACGTGGGACAACGATACAACTGCAGTTTCTATTAGGAGAGCTCCTCCCCTTTTCCTCAGTTTCCCCACATTCTCCTTGTTCTCCCTACCTTCCTTTATACTGAAGAAAATGAGGGCTGCGTCTTTCACAATGAAGGTGTGGTACACTCCACTGGCTTAATCTACAGTTCTCCTAGATGGGCTAGAGTGGGCCGATTCCTGATGACTACCCAGAAACTGGGAGCCAACTGGAAGAGAAGCCTGATTTGTAGTGTTTGGTATAAATGTGCCACCACCGCTATTACAAAGCTGCCTGTGTAACACCAACTGGCACACGAAATCCCTAGAATTGAAATAGCCAGCTTTCCTGAGTTGCCCTACAGGCTACTTTATGTTTTGATGAGGAACAAAGGGCCTGAAGTCAAATGAGTGATTCTCCACCACAATGACCATTGCAGAATTATTCAGAAAGAGAGGAACAATCCCCAGTAACTTGTGTAAAAGTGGTTGTGTGTATGTATAAGGCCACCCTGTAATTATGTGCACACTTAAGAAAGGATGGCCTACTTATGTGCATGCTCAAGGCTGGCCTGAAGACTGTATGCATACAGAAGGGTGGCCTGTAGACTGTGTGCACACATAAGGCTGGCTTGTAGACTGTGTGCACACATAAGGCTGGCCTGTAGACTGTGTGCACACATAAGGCTGGCCTGTAGACTGTGTGCACACATAAGGCTGGCCTGTGTTCCGTGGAACGCAGCCTCTAGGGGATGGTTGCCCCAAGTACCAGAATGGACCAGCAGCACCAGCACATTCTGAAAGCCTGTTAGAAATGTGAAATCGGGGCCAGCAACACGGCTCAGGGGATAAATGTGCTTGCTGACAAGTCCAGCAACTTGAATTCAATCCCTGGGACCAACACAGTGGAAGGAGAGAACTGGTCCTCTGTCTTCTGACCTCTACAAGCACAGCGTGTGACCACACACATGTAAATCAATGAAAAACAAGAATTTCCATCCCTGGCGTTGGGGATTTGGCTCAGTGGTAGAGCACTTGCCTAGCAAGCACAAGGCCCTAGGTTCGGTCCCCAGCTCCGGAAAAAAAAAAAAAAAAATTTCCATCCCATTGTTTTTAGTCAATGCAAAACTCGGGGCTGACCACATGGATCAGTCAGAGTCTTCACTTTAACAAGAATTAACTAGCAGAGCTACAAATAACTCAGCTTAAGAGAGAGACAAAACCGTTTTAATTAAAGAAAACCCCTGGCCATGACAATTGGGTGTCACCACTCTTCTGAAGCCACCCCAGACATGATCCACGTGTCCTCCACGGTCCCCTAGGAGTTGCTTCAACTCTCACATTTTTTATTTCTACAGAAATAAGAACAGTGACTAGTCCCCCCATCTCCACTCA
Source organism: Rattus rattus (assembly GCF_011064425.1). Lineage (NCBI taxonomy): Eukaryota > Metazoa > Chordata > Mammalia > Rodentia > Muridae > Rattus > Rattus rattus. Next base: position 125,411,502 of record NC_046156.1, on the reverse strand, counting down.
CGCTTCCAGACACGGCCACGGTGCCTGAGCTCTGGGTGTGCACGAGCTACAGAAACAGATTCCCCAAGAGCTGCTATTCAAGCCACGAGCAGCATGTGCCAACGTTCCTCCCACAATCCCGCTTCAGTCCCCACGAAGCCGCACATCTGGCTGTCACACACTCTTTTGTGGGGCCATCTCAAAGGCTATCCTGATGCTGCCTCTCCCCGGGGCCAGTCCCACAGTGGCCTCCCTGTCCTCCCAGCATGTGATGTCATGAGCATGAATGTCCTGCCAAACATTTAAGATGCTACAGCTCACTGTGTACATTGTATAGAGAAACACTGATGGGCAGATCAGTTCTAATTAAAACAAGGGAAGAGGCAGGCCAGGACAGAGCCGGACCTTGTTCTATTGTTGCACCAAGCCACCGATGCAGCACAAGTGTGTAACATGCATTCTCCCAGCTCACAGGCCTCTCCTTTTGTCCCAGTCTTGTCGCCAGCATCTCCAATCCAGCACTTCCCTGGAAACATTCTCTGTTTTGATTTGGTTCGTATTGAGTTCTTGGAAAGCATGAACAAAATCTGTCCATTTTCAATGCAAAGGTTCCTCCACGATCTATCCAGAACATGGGAGTTGGGGGTGAGGGGCGGGCTGGGGGAGGACTGATAGTCTCTCAAAATCATCTGGTCTCCAGTGACTCTCAAAGAAGGGACAAAGGGTGCGATTTCCGCACTCCAGAAAAGCACGAGAGACCTGTTTCCAATTCATTGTCGCTCAAAGTGTGTTAATGGAGGCCACCCCAGCAGAGCGGGTGCAGTATACACAAGCATCTACATTTGGCTCCCACACAGATCTGCTGAGTGAGGGGAGAGGAAGGTGAGTGCCTGACGCCCTAGAGTCACAGTGAAGGCTTTAGCATCAAATCCCTTCCAGTTCAGTATAGTGGTTACCTGACCTCCACAAGCCACAAAAACCCTCCATTCATTTTCTCATCCAAAGATCAGGGAGCATGCAGAGGATGAAACTCCCCTTCTGACAGGACCAGCTCTCCAGAGCACAGACTCCCTGCAGTTTAGGGAGACACTATATAGTGACAGTATATTGTGTGGGGTGTGCTCGGGGGACAGGGGGAGAGGATCACTGTCTCCATGTAAATGAAGATTTATTACAACTGCTCAGAAGAAGTGTATTGGCCCTGGGGCTAATGGAACTCTAACAAACACAGATAAAATTACATCAAATTCCTCTTAGGGTTACAGAGACAGACCCTGATATTTTATAGCTGGGCTAATCAACCCAATGGCCTCTAGCCAGCAGCTACTCACCCTTTGCAATATGACTGACCCAAACTGAGATGTGCTGGAAGTAAAAAACCCATACCAGAGCCCAAAATCCTCACTCCAAGAAAACACTGGAAAAACCAGCAGCTGTATGCACACTGAAATGACGATTATTCGGACGGACTACACTCAATAAAATATATGAAAATGTATTTCACTTGTTAATATTAGTTGGTTTTTTTATCGTGGCTATCAGAAGTTTTCAAGGTTCAGACACGGTTTACAGCTTCCTGTTGGATGGTGGCATCCTCAGAGAGCATCTAGCCTCCTCCCTCAAGCTGACAAGGAGCCCTAACTTAACACTTCAGGCCTGACCAGTAAGATGGGGCCCTCAGTCAGGCACCATCACCAAGGACAGATTTGAGGCTCCTCTCATGCTACAGAGGTAACACACCTCCTCCTGAGAGTAGGCACGCAGCAGCCTCAGGAGAGGAAAAACACAAGTCCCCAAGAAAAGTACTCCTTGGCTGCTGCTATTGGTTAAGAACAGGAGGCCTTCGAGCTTCACTTGCCCACTGTCTCCATGGATCGTTTGTCCTTCTGTTTATAACTCTACAGGGATAGTGAAGCAAAGAGGGTTCTCTGACATGACTTAGAGTCCGACTGAGTCATAACAAATCAGACAGTTTCGATAGCGTGAAGGTGGGCTTTCTGCATAAATAACTTAGAAATTGTTTCTACCGTGGTATTTTGGCTGGGGCATGTCTAGAGAGAGCTTGCCAATCTTAGGAATACACTATACTAGATAATGAAATTAGTGCTTTTAACCTGTGTGTGTGTGTGTGTGTGTGTGTGTAGGGACATGTGTGCAATGATACACTTGTACAAGTAAGAGAGCAACCCTGGATGTCCCTCCTCTCTTCCAGTTTCGCTTTTTTGAGACTAGACATCTCTTGTTACCTCCGCTAGCTGGTCCACCAGCTTCTGGTAATTGTCCTTTTTCTACCTCCAGCCTCCTGCTTTGTGTACACGGCTACCTCCAGCTTTTGCATGGGTTCTGGAGCTTGAAATCTAGATCTCCAGGCTTGCACTGCAAGCATTGTATCCACTGAAACATCCCCCCAAGTCAGAATAACTGGGTGGGAGAAGGGGGCAAAATAGTAACCCGGTCTCTTACCACAAAGCTAATAACCTGACAGAGTGTCTGAAACAGAAAATGAAACCTTCATCTGTCTTTGTCCAAATTGTCTTGTGTGCATTTGGACAAAATACACACAAAGTATTATGGCTAAGATCCAGTAAAATGAATGTGGCTTAGCTGATCTTTTCATCAAGTGTTCAGAGAAGGAGCTGGGATGCACTGTGCTTGTAACTTGGCTCTCATGGCTGTGCATTTACCCGTGACACAGGGGCAATAATCATAGGGTAATAAATCATATTTAAGAAATGTAGAGAGCAACTAGGCTACACTTTATGATCATACACTATCACCATGATAGAGTGAATAAAATATAACTTTAGACAGTCAGAACACTCCAAAGTCATGTGTCCCCCCTCTCACCTCCCCCACCCCACCCCCCTGCACGAACGCACGTGTGTGTGTGTGTGTGTGTGTGTGTATGTGTGTGTGTGTGTGTGTGTGTGTGTGTGCGTGTCTGGCGGGGGGAGGGGGCAGGGGGCAGGGGGTGAGCCAGAAGTTAAAGTCGGACATCTTTGCCAACTATTCTTATAATTTTTGTTGCTTTGTTTCATTTTGGTTTTGAGACAGCGTCTCTCTGTGGATCACTGGCTGTCCTAAAACTCACTTTACAGACCAAACAGGACTCACAGAGATCCCTCTGACTCTGTCTCTCAAGTTATGGGATTAAAATGTGAATCCCAGTGTTGGGTTCATTATCTTTTTTTTTAATCAAGGTCTATCACTGAACCTGGAGTTTTCCACCTGTCTAGACTCCCCAAGGAAACTTCAGACTACACAACACACACACATACACACACACACACACACACACACACACACACACACTCACACACACACAGTGAGAGAGAGAACACAAACGCACTGGGATCACCAGCTTCTGAGCTGGTGAGACTTGAACTCAGATCCGCATGCGTAAGCAAGTAAGCACTTTATCCATTGAGCGATCTCCTCAACCCCAAATGCTTTGTTCTTTGCTCAGTGATCAGAAATTAATTTGTTGAGTTTGTTTTGTGTGTTTTTTTTTTAAATCAGACAACACTCTGAATTGGACAGAAGACTAAAGAGCAACTTTGGAGACAGTTTGTTATTTTATTGCACAGATTTTACCTGAAACAAATGCACCGAGCTGAGCTTGCAGTGCCCAGAATCTTAGACACTGACAGACCATCGGTGTTTACACCCATGAAGCCAAATTCAACAGTACAACTTATGCTAAACAGCACTGCTTCAAGATCGCTAACAGAATGGGGACAGAGATAGAAGGGGAGAAAGGGTTTTTAAATGTGTTAATTCAAAGCATATGCAACCGTAGAATTAAAAACTACAGCATACAAACCTGGAAACTGGGGGTGGTCAGTTAAAGTTATAATCTCCATACTATTACTTATTGCATATTAACGTCTGCTTGGTTCATTTCCTTCATATTGGTGAATTGAGAATTTCAGGAAACCCGTGGTTATAAAAACGATCGATCTTGAAAAAGTACGTACAGAAAAATGTAAAATCACAAACTAAAAAAAAAGAGAGAGAGACCCATCCCCTCAACTTATAAAAGAGAAGCTTCTTTCCCACGGAGGGAATGCCCCGAGTTCCCCTCCCACCCGTGTTCCAAGTCTATCCGTTTCTATCTCTTATATGTAAGTGACCTTGAAAACTAAGCCGAAAGAGAGAAGAGCGCTGTCTCTACGAGGCTTCCATTGTCGCTGGTAACCCTTTGAAAAGCATCTTTTATTTCTCTGCCAACCCACACCCAAGTCAGCAATGTTCCCAAGACATTTGGATTTAAGAGAGAAACAAAATATTTTTTTAATCAACAACAATGGAACGCCTGAGGAAAGGAGCGAACAGCCTGCAACTCCAGGAGAAAACTATGTGGGCATTATCTGAGCTGGAGATTTCTTTTAAGGCAACCAAGAGGTGGTGGGTGGGTGGGTGGGTGGGTGGATGGGTGGATGGGTGGGGTGTTATGACTGCAAAATGCCAGGCAGGATACTTTCTAGAACTTTGGCTTTAGTGCCTGGCAGGGGTGGGCTTCTCCCCACTGTGGCGAGCAAACCCAGGGCCCAGGCCCAGCATTTACAGCACCTCGGCGGGCAGTGGAGCAGCCCTCTTAGACATGGGCACTCTTGGCGTGCGTTGGTGAGCTGGAGCCAGAGGAGTAATAGAAACGGTTTTCTCCAAACGACTGTGCATCCCCGGAGCAGCAGACGATGACACAACCACCCACCAGGCACATCACAGCACCGATCCAGCCCGCATACAGCGAGTAGCCAAAGCTCACGATGGTGATCTCACGGTGGGCGCATACAGGAAACCAGATGGTGGCGACAATGGCGCAGAGAGCTGGGGAGACAAGGAGAGGGAGTAACTGGACACTTATTACACAGCAAGTGCCTTGGACAGGCAGGTTTACTCAAGAAACGCCCCTTCCAATCAGCTACAGAAACACCAAAACGGAGCGCCACTCCTTGGGCAACGGGCGGCTCTAAGAATGTGCTGACTTACAGGCTGTGTCCAGTGTCCTTATTTTGTCCACAGATAGCAATGACAAACATCCTTTTAAAGACTTAATATAATCGTTTATGCCCAAGCCCATGTATTTGCTTTCACTTATTCATACTGTTACTTTTTGTTCCGGTTCAGTTTTTGTGTGTGTTTTGTTTCTGTTGTTTTCGGTTTTTCAGGTCAAGGCCTCCTATATTGACCCTCATTCCTTGAGTTCTGGGACTTCAGGCGTGAGCTAGTACACCCAGTTTATGAAGTACTAGGGATGGAACCCCATGGCTTCCTAGGGGTACTCTATTAACTGAGACTAACCCCAGCTCTCTACAGTTACAATTCTATTATTCTACTTACCTAATCATATTAGATTATGCATATAAGATTTATGCATCTGTTCCCTACCCCACACTCTGAGTTCTGTGAAGGCAGGGCCATGGCTTACTTATGTCAGCTCAGCACCATTCCTGACTGAATGACTGAATGATCGTTCAGGCTCTTCAAAATTGGAAAACAAGATGGTTTCCATCTCAGCTTTCTATCCTATTTTGTCGGGTGACTCAATCCATGTTATAAAGGCCTGGACCCGCTATTCCTTTTCTTGCTACAGGTCAGAGGACACCTTCAGGAGTGTACTCATGAGTTCCAAGGATTGAACTCAAATCATCTGTCTTAGAGGCAAGTGTTTTTACCCCTTCAGCCTTTTTTGCTAGTCCAGATTTTTTTTTCAAGGAAATGTAAGCATTTAAACTGTCTCTACTCAATAGGATAGCAACAAGCTACAAGGCCATTCCACGTATGCCGTGGGCCTAGCGAGACTGGAAATCTGATCTGTTTTTATTTTAATTATTTCCATTCAAATGGCCACATGTGTGTACTGACTATTTCACAGGATGACACAGCTCAAAGCAACCCCACGGTTCCCTTTAGTATCCTCTGATTTCTCTCGAGCACAGCAGGATAAGATTTTAGTAAAAACTTTAATTTCAGATGGTCGGTTAGAATAGCTAGACCAGAAGCTAGTCAGAATCACAGGATTTCCAGCCGGTAACACAGACAAATTCAAGACAGAGCACTGCCCTGCCAGCCCAGCAATTGCCACCTGAGGTGCCCTTGTCACTTCCAATGCATCAAGCTATCCTGTTTTCTACCGAGCTTTCTAACTTCTCTGCCCAAGAAGAAATATAATCTTCCTTTAACATCAACTATAAACTAAGGGTCAAATCTTACCCACATCAAAAGACTTGAAAGGTCTCATCCATTTGCTGTGTAGCCTTCAATAATTCCTATTAACAACGGACTAAGTGTCCCACCCCACCCCCACCTCTGTGAGCAACGTGTAGATACAGAACAAAACCAGGTCGGTCATTCCGGCCTTAAAGTGTACAAAGGACAGGGGAAAGAGATTGGGATTGGAAGGGTCTGAATTGACCAAATTGATTTTCTTTTTTGTTTATTTTGTTTTGAAACAAAGCCTTGAGCATCCCAGGTTGGCCTGAAACTTGTCTCGTAAAGAGAAAAACTTTTCCTCTATAGGGACAGTTCGCAGAAATTCTCTCCTAGAATGTTTCAGCCCAAGAAAATTGCTATGAACCTCCCATGGCAAGAAGCAATACAGCAGAGACTCCTAGCCCCTAAAAGCAGACATTCACTCTGCTGTGGGCAAACCCAGCAATCAGCCAGAGCTTTTCAATGCCCAGGTACACAGAGAGGAGCAGGCAAAGAAGAGAGACAGTGGTGGAGGGAGAAGAGGTTCCGTTCTCTAACAACTGATTTCTGCCAACGCAACCAGTCCATCCCACTAAAAGCTAACTGGTTCCAAAACGCTTCATGGTTCAAATTAAGTGTTACTCTTTGGGGCTACTCTGTATTCACACACAGATACACATGCACACTCACGCCTTTGAGTGCACACCCAACAAACACTTAAAACATTCCTCACCTTTGTGAAAACTAAGAACAGTCAGGTTGGGTTTAGATTTTATACAGCAAGACCATAAATGGTCTCCAATCCACTTGACTCTCCTAAGCATAGACAAAAAAACCAGATAGGAAGAGTCAGGCTCCGTGTTCCAAGAGTTTCAAGGGCTCGGCTGATTCTGCCTGTGTTAGCAATGTTGTTGGATTTATTGTATGTAAAGTATTAGGAAAGGGGGAAATGCCTATACAATTATACGATGACTGCATAGGATTGGATGCTTAAGTGGGTGGGTAAATAAAAGACAGATGGATGGATGGATGGACGGACGGATGGATGGACAGATGTATGGACAGACAGATGAATGAGAGGTAGTCTCATTCTTGGTTCTACTTTCCCCTGCTTACACCCCAATCATAAATTTTAATGGAACTTTAACACACTGAGAGTCTCATACTCACAGTTTACCAAATTAAAGTCTTCCCTGTCTCATAATCCATGCAAAACAAGGAGAATGAGCATCAGGAGCCCTCTCCCTCCAGGCCGATGAATGAACTCGGGATAGAATTCCTGTGGCAGTCAAAGATGAACCACATCAAAACTGCTAAGAAAGGACAGGCCACCACAAAACATGAAAGGGAACTGGAGGCCAATGCACGGTGACCTCTGACTGAACTCGAAAGGAAAAATGTTTAGACACAAACAAAAGAGGATATACTCCATTTCAGCAGTAGGGTTTTTTTGAGGGGGCGGGGGCGTTGCTAATTGACTGTGAGGTTAGAAAATTCAGGTCAAATCACCACAGCACTCAAAAATATGGACCAGTGACCACTGATTAAAAACTGCAGTCGCTGTTGGCTTCCTCAAGGACTTCTTGTAAATTTGTTTCTATCTGTGTGCCTACCTACCCTCCTCCCAACCCCCACTCCAAAAAGGCAGTTGGAAATGGTCTTGATATCTGGGGGGTGGTTTTTATAAAAAGTTTTTTATAAAAAGTAACAGTTACCCATAAGGTAAAGAAAGAAAGATGAGCAACAGGATATTCTGCCTTCTTTGCTGTATGTCAGAATTTATTTTTAAATTAAGTCTCTAAAACAAGACATTGATTTTTTTAGCACTGAGATTTCTAACTCCTTCAGTAGAGGCCATCCCTACCTGCACAGGAAGGAGCAGGACTCTGCAGTCTATGCAGTCTGTTTAGGGGATGAGACAGGGGACTAAAGGAGGGGAAGGAGGAAAGACACACACACACACACACACACACACACACACACACAGGCACATGCACACACAAAACCCCTTCCTTCCTCCTTAAAGACTTAAAAAGTTTGCCAGTATTGTGGACAATTTTCAAATAATGCTAAGGACATTCCTTTGCCAAAAGTTCGTGATCCATCGTAACTAAACAAATTATTTGGAAAGAGTTTGCAAAAGCAAAGCTGAAGTGTCTCTTTCCATCTTTTTAGAGGCTAAATAATGCACGGCAATATGCAGAAATTAAATGAGATTCACACAACCTCTTAACTATGGACACTTATTAGGTCAACTAAAAAACTTAGCAAGAGAAAAATAATGTGGGCTGAGGGGTTTCATGATCAGTGGGTAAGAGCACATACTGCACAAGCATGAGGACCTCAGTTCAAATCCCCAACACCCACATAAGAATCTGAGCAGAGCCGTTGTGCGGGTAACCTTAGAACCATAGGGAGCAGAAGATCAATGGAGCCTGCTGACTGCCAACCTAGCCCCAGGTTGAGTGCAACCTGTCTCAGGGGAATAAGGCAAAAAGTGGCAGAGCAAGACAACTGAGGTCTTCCTCCTCGTACTTTGTCAACATATTAACACAGCCCGCACGCACGCACGCATGCACGCACGCACGCACGCACGCACGCAAGCCTCACCACAACGCATGCATGTTCGCACGCACAAAGAATAAAAACACGGTAAAGTTAAATAAAATGAATGCAGGTGTGTCTGACTTTTTTAGTTATCAAATGAGAGAAAAACGGAGAAAGACAAAGACAACACCTGCAGGAAATCCTGAGACACTGGCTTCTCTTCTTTCATGATGTGTGCTTGTGTTTTCAAGCTTTGCTGCATCCTGCACTAGGCACCAAAGGGACTTTTTAAAGCACCGATAAATTACTTGAGTTTTTCTGATTCTTTGATAAGCTGAGACATTCGCCAGCGACATCTAAGGCCTCGGCGGTGGGATTTGGAAAAGTTGGAGGATGAGAAACAGAGAAGCTGAGCTGAGATGCGCTAGGGTCGTAAGTTTAAGGGCTACGTTCGTACGTACTGCGTATATTCGTATGTACATGCGTCGTGCGTGCGTACGGGAATGGGGAGGGATAAAGGACCGAGCGATGTTTCTCAATGAGTTGTAGGGTTATATTTATTTGCTGTTCTTTTCCCATTTGAAGCTAAAAACGCTGTCGTTTTTCTAAAGCCCTGACGTAAGAAAGCAGCCATCAGGGACATGCCCCTCTCACAGCAGTAATCGTCAGGAAAACCTAGCATTTATAACCGCCATCAAGTCGATGGAATATTGGAGTGTGATATTTTCCTGGCCAGCATCCAACACTGACCTTTTTCCTGTTTTTACTCCGTGTATTATCAGCTACTTTTCCCTATAGCAGTCTAAAACAAGCCTCATGGTTATCTACCGAATTTAGTTTTATTTATTGTGTGTATGCGTTGCTGGGGATTGAAGCTAGTTTCCAGTCACTCTGTGTCTGTATCCCGATACTGATTAATATGTTTTTAAAAAACAATCCCAGAATTCAGAGCCAGGAAGAGTTCTCACAGCAGTTAGGGTCTCTGCTTGTGGGCAGTGTCGTCGCCATACTGACATACCGCGCTGAAGTGCCACACCCTCTTTCCAAGGATTCCCTTTCCTGCGGGAGATCTGTGACTATTGACAAACAGTTCATCTCGCATTCGCCCCTGCCCTTAATTCTAGCACAATTCACCATTAACCTAAACGTTTGCACATGAAACAACCTTTTCCACCATAAATAAAGCCACCAGCCCAGATGTTTAAAGGAAAGAGGAAAAAATCAAAGCCGTTCCCTGGGGTAACCAAGTCCCATTTCTTCCCTGTACGCTCCCTGAGAGACATCCAGATGAAAGGCTTTCCTCTGGGAGGCAAGGGGGAAATGAACTGAATCAGAACAAGGACTCAGAGTCCCTTCGTGACGGAGACGTGGACCTCTTCATGTGGACCCCCCATGTCCTGTTTTCTGTGCTGGGAATATTTCCACTAAGCCAGGATGCAGGCGATATTGCCAGATGTGTACTATCCCGCCTCTCCTCTCCAGATCCATGCGTGGAAGTGACCCTCTCAGAACTCAAGCATGATTGGGTTGGCCCTCTATTTCCTCTCGACAACAACAACCAGAATCATGGAAACCATGGCCTACTATGTGCTAGATGCCATGCTAAATATTTCCCCTGCTTCATGCCACTGCTCTTACTAAGCTGGGAAGGAAGGTTGTGAGAGACAGTACCTGCCACCTGACACACTTGAGAGCTGTGGGGCCCTGATTCAGTACGGTTGATTTGACTCCAACTGACAAGATGGGATGCTGGGTTCCAGCTCCTTGTGCCCTGGAAATTGACAGAGTGGACCCCACTCCAACGTCCCCTATCTGGGGTATCTGGGGTACCTGCTGCTCCTTGAACAATGCAGAATGGAGCTTCTATTCCCTCCCCCTCAGACTTAAGAAGATGGAGCCAGTCAGCAAGCAGGCTTCTTTTTAAGCCTTCAGAAAAATAGAGGTGTTCGGAACCAGGGAGAACTAATTCATGTTCTGTTTCCACATCAGAACATGCCCACTCCCAGGCCTCACAGCCCCTGGAATGCTTCGTGCCTTTTGCCCAGCAGCCATACCTCAGCAGTGGGCTCTGGGACTGGGCGTGGGCCCAGCACCAACTTCTCCCCAGAGAGTGGAAAGTGGAAGAAACAAACCCAGAGCTGCACACAAAGGGAGCCTTCACACGCTGGCTTCTCCCACCCATCCCTGACGGAGGCAAACAATGGCTGGGGTGGGGGGGTGAGAAGACACAAGCAAATCAGCAGGTGACACTCTTGAGACAGCTCCATGCAGTGAAACCCCAAGCAAGCAGCGACCCTGAGAGGTAAATCTGCCTGCAATGGAAGGGAGAGGCAGCCAGCACCATAAAGTAAAGCTAGAACGGGACTGCAAACCTGGTGAGGATGCCACCGTGCAGCCTCCTGCGGTCAGATTTCTTTTCTCCCCTAGACTGGATGGAGACAGACCAACGGACTGACATATGCACACCCTCTCTCCAGCCCCACCTTGTTTTCCTCAGCTACCCTGTTGTCTTCCTGCACCAAGCCACCTTAAAAACACAAAGCAAAACTTAAGCTGGCGAGATGACTCTGGGTAAAGGTGGGTAAGGGTCTCAGTGTCAAGGCCAGCAACCTGAGATTGCTCTCCAAGTGAAAGGTTGTCCTCCGTGCATACAAACACATATATATGTAAAAAAACAAAAACAAACAAACAACAACAACAACAAAAAAAAAAACAGTAGCAAGACAAAGAAAGTCAACAGGTGTGCTTGTGCATGCCTTTAATCCCAGCACTTGGGAAGCAAAGGCAGGCGAATCTCTGAGTTCAAGGATAGCCTGGTCTACAGAGCAAGTTCCAGGACAGCCAGAGTTACATAGGGAACTTTGTTGAAGGAAGGGAGGAAGAAAGGAAGGAATGAAGGGAGGAAGGGAGAGAGGGAGGGAGGGAGGGAGGGAGAGAGGGAGGGAGGGAGGAGAGAGAGAAAGAAAGAAGGAAAGAAAGGAAAGAAACGTCTATTAACCTGGGAGGTTTCAAGCCACACACTGCTTCCCCACAACCCCAAAAATAAACAAGGCAAAGCAAGCAGCATTCTTGCATCTATGCACCCGCTTCAGCGGTCTCTCTCCTCCCCGCACGCTTGTCTGCAGTTACTTCAACATGCTGTCTTGCTTCTGGACCGCTCATACGAAAGGTCAGAGGAAACTTCTTTAAAAACAGACAAGCTCTCCTGGATCCCAGGCTGCCCTTCTTGGCTGAGAAGATGAACTTCCAGCCCTCCTGCCTTCCCGTGGCAAGGGCTGGGATTGCACATGCGCTTTGCACAGGCCAGAGTTTATGTCTGCAGTGCAGGAGACCAGACCCCCAACTGTGAGTAAAGTCAAGCTCCTGTGTGTGAGCATGACCAGCAAACCGGATGAGCTCACACTTCCCCAGCCTACAATGTTCTGCCCTACAGGCCATGGCCTTCGTGTCAACTCTCTGATCCAGGATTCCTGTGCTCTGGGAAACCCCTCCAGTGTGACTTAGGTGCTTTCCTCCCTGTTTACTGCCTAGAAGCCTTTTCAAGGTGACCACAGACCATATCTTGGAGAGTCTATACACACCAAAGTAGGCATTCCTTTTCCCCATGGGGACCCCATTGCCTACCACAATGCTTGCAATACTTGACCTTACTGAACAAAATGTTGATCCATCGCCTACTGGTCTACTACCCTCCATAGCTTTCCTTTGTGTTCCTCTTTTCCTGTCCATTCATTATATATTAATGAGGCTCTCATTTTGTATTACAATGAGAATCATCCCCCGGGAGCCTCCTATCTTTCCTAATCTGATCCCCAGAAAACTCCAGTTCAATTGATTTGCTATGAAGTCCAAATACAAGTCGTTCAAATCCAACTCTACTGTGAAGCCTGCTCAGAGAGTCGCTCTGTAACCCAGACTCTCCTGAGTTGCTGGTTTCTTATTAAGCTATCGGCTCCTCTCACAGATGTAGTTAGAGTCCTGTCTAAACTTCCTCTGGAATATAATCTAAATGGATATAAATGTGGGTTTCTGTCACCAGTGGGTTCTCTTGAGTCCTTTTCACATTTCTGTTGAGGTAGCAACTGCAAGATCTGAGATTCTTCACATGCTCTGGAGTTGGGGTGCCAAAGAGAAAGCTTACCCAGCAGAATAAGGAGCACCCCAGCCAGCTGGGCTCGCCTGTACTTGGCCACTCCAGGCTCGTGGCCCATTCGGATGCAGGGGAGAACTGTTAACAGCAGCAAGATGGCCGGCAGGCCCAGAACGGAGGCAGCAATCATGAGGGCTCTACAAGCCTGCACGTAACCTAGGAACAAGAGAGCAGAGAGGGTGGATTAGACTGGGGAAGGGGAAAGGTGGGGGGGTGTCTGCCTACTCCTGAGTCCCACCTCTCTGAAACGACACCCTCCTCTTCCTCCTCCTCCTCTTCCTTCCTCCTCCTTGTCCCCACTAAGGCTTCAAATTTGAAAAATATTATCCAAGATCACCCCACACCTTCAACTCAGGGAAAGTGCTAGAAAAACAGAACCCGGATGAAGACACAGACACCTGGCCACGGAGGAGCAGCCAAGCATTCGCTTGCATTGCTACAACACCTTGTTAAAGATTCACCTGGAAATGCAAATGTTCCACAAGGTCACGTGTGATGAAGCATGATCTGCCTGTGCAAGGTTAGCAGGTCAAGCGCCCACTGTACCTCCCTTTCCTCATCTGCAGAGTGATGATAATAATATAACCCCACATGCCTGCCTAACAGAGTTCTACTGACTCAAGCTCACAATTCAAAGGGTCTGTAGCAAGATTTCTGTGCAAAGTTAGGGCTGATGTTACTGCTCTGTGATATGTGATAGGTTGTTCGTTCAGGACAGGAACTCACCAGAGTCCACGCAATTCTACGTCTCATGATCCTCCTGTCCCGGCCTCTCCAGTGTTGGGATTATAGGCACCAGGCACCATACTCAGCCTAGAGTGGGATCACTGTCTTCAGTGTACTACATGATTTTATCCTTTGTTCACACTGGGTGTGACTGTGTGAGCCCTGAACTGCACTGTAAGCTCAGACTGAGACTTCACCTTCTCCCTCCTCCCCAGAGGCTGCTGTCCTCATGACTCCCACCCCCTCAGCTGGTCAAGTTTCATTTCCCACTTCATTAATTTGGTGCTTGGATGAGATTCTCCACAGGTCTGGCAATGCTTAAAAGGTATATCTCTAACACTGGGGATTCCTGTAGAGTAGACGGCCGCCTTGGCCTTCATGCCCCCACAACAGACGGCATAACTATCAAATGAAGGAAAAGTGAGTTGAAAGAGAAATGTAGAACAACGGTATCCACTCCATACTGTGGGAAGTGCTAGGCGAGAACATCTGAAGATGCAGATTATAATACGCACAGCTTCCTGTGAAATAAAGGTGCACAGATGCCACGGGAACGTCACAGGTTTAAAGTTACTCTTTTACTTTTACATCATTTATTGTTTCTCATTGAAACATTCTCCCCGCTTAAAAAAAAATTAGTGTTGCGTTTATGAATGACCGATGTCCATTTGATTCGTGTGCTCAGGTGGAGTTAGAGCTAGTGGCCTGAAGGGGGCTGAGTTAACGGTGATGCCAAGAAATGACCCTTGCTCTTTCCCATGTACCAGGGCCCCCAATGCCACACCCAGCCAACCTCCCTTGTGTGCCAACACTGCCCCTTAATGTGTGCCACATGGGCTCTCTTCCAACCACTGTCCATCTCCTCTCAAGAATGAGATATCAGGGGCTGGGATTTAGCTCAGTGGTAGAGCGCTTACCTAGGAAGCGCAAGGCCCTGGGTTCGGTCCCCAGCTCCAAAAAAAAAAACCAAAAAAAAAAAAAAAAAAAAAAAAAAAAGAATGAGATATCAGATATCAGAGACTTGTAGACCCCAGGAGTCTGAAGCCCAGCCCTCCTTTGCAGCTGGGAGGAGAGCCAGGACCCACACAAAGGTGGCAGTCAACACAAACAGATGCTCTGAAATGTATGGCACAAGGCTGTCCATGTGCTACAGCGCAGAGGCCACTTCTAGAAATCAGAAGATGGAGACAGAGGGCCGCCCCTCCCCCACAAGATGGGTAGGGTTGGGAACGCAGAACAATAAGTCTTCTCCACAAAAATATACTCCCTGCCTCCAGTGTGGCCTGTGTGTTCTGAAAACAAACCATTTGGCATTGAATGCTCAGGAAATGTAATTTCAGGGGAAGGAAACAGAAGTGATTTTATACATCACTTAGAAATCTCTACAGCCATGCCTAGCTATTAGAAAACAACATTTGCCCTTTCTAGAGCACTTCAAAGCTGGACTTCATTCCCTGACTCATTGGTTCCCATAAGTAATCCTGAAAGATAACCGGTTGGCTTGGTTTAAATTCTTTAAAGAAAAACTACCAGGGTTTGTTGAGGTTAGCACCTTGTCTTGAATAACCCAGATTGTGAGTGCTGGATCTAACCCAGTTCTACCAAAGCCAGGGTTAAAAGAAGTCCACACCAGGGTCCCCTCATGCCTGTTCTTCTGAATGTCCAAGTGGACTGAAGGGTAGCAAATGGCAGGTCTGACATGCACCATATGGTATAGGAAAAGGTGTGGACCAGGAGAGAATGCAAAGAGAATTTAAAATGCAATGGGGATGGGGATATTGCTCAGTAGAGAGCTCGCCTAACATAGAGAAAGCCCAATTCCTCATCCTGGGATAAAGATAAGTCAGCGGCCAGTGAGCGGAAGGAGGGAGGTGAATTCCTAATGTCCTGTCCTGAAAAGGGAGGGCACCTAAGGCTCTAAAAGGGGGTTCAGAGTCTATGGAAACCCCGATGCTCTCCCTGGAGAAGACACAAATTTAGCTGTTCTCAAGACCTTAGGGCTGACCTTAGGGCTGGCTAAACCCTTAAATATATACCTCACCCAAGACCACCTCACCTAGGTGATGGTGAAGCCACAGGAGGTGACAGAATTCTAGCAGAAATCTACAGGTGGTGTCCACAACCACCCAAGTCATCCAACTGGCTACAAGTTTTTAAAAGAGTTTCCACAAACTTTCCCATGACACCCAAAGGAAGATGCTCCCTCCCAAACTCCCTCACCCAGGGTTTCAGAGGCTGGCCGACATCTCCAAACCAGACCCCACCCCACACACACACACACCTCCCACCCCATCCCCACCCCATCCGGTGACCTTGGGCATTGACTTATGTCTCCCTGGTGGAGTTTCCCTCCCCCAGGGTACTGGTTCTTCCCAGTACCTAGCAGCCTGCTGGGCAGAACTGGAGGAGGGTGTCACCCTGGAGGAGGTGGGGGGCAGTCACTGCAGCCTGCTATTGAGGAATCCCAGAGGCAAAAGATAGGCAGGGAGGGTGACCGGTCAGATAAACGGGCCCTGAACTGTGAGAACCAGCTGGGATTCTCTAATCCGGGCAGTCCAGCATCTCCTCGAATGTGAACCTAACCTCACTGGATGCCTCCAGGGTACCACGCAGTCTAAGAAGCTCAGCCCACACCTATTTGAGGTCGCTTTGTCCTTCCCCCTCAGTCCTATGGGCGGCTCTAACCAGAAGCCCACTGAAGACAGCAGGGGATCGGGACTGCAGTATCGACTAGCTTGGGTACTTGGGATGACGAAATCATGGGAATTAACAGAGTGATTCCCACCATGTGTATACGACTTGACTCATCAAATTCTCAAAACAGTGGCCAAACTATCTTTATTACCCCATGTACAAAGAAACTGAGGCTGACAAGTGATTCACTAGGACTAACTCTCCTACGAGGTAGGATTGGAGATGTCAAAAATGTACCCAGACTTCTCTGAGTCTCCAAACTTCCGAGAGCCCTGTCTAAAACTCCCCATCTCTGGCCCAACCTGCCTCTAGAAGCTGCTTGCAAGCTCGGGGTCCTTACCAGGGAGGATGAGGATGTCCACGAGGGGCTTGCAGTGGTAGAGACCAGTGGCCATGACGCAGTCGGCCCACAGCCCCTTGGAGCCCAGTTCGTCCATTTTGCGGCAGGTGGGGATGGTGTAGCTGCAGGTCACCACCCAGTCATTGGTGGACGTTGTGACGATGATGCCAATCCAACCCACGAAGCTAGTGACGAAGCCCACCACCTGCAGGCATGTGGCTACCATGGTGGCCGCAGCGACGTCCACGCAGCTCGACCCACACGGACTGTGCCCCCTGCGCCGGCCTGGACAGAGCCTTCCCTAGGCTTGCTCTCTCCCGCCCTCGCAAGCCGCTAGCTCCGGGATACTCCGGGTGGAGAGGAGAGGCTGCGAGCGCTGCTGCGACGGCGTGCAGCGGGGGACAGGTGCGCCTGGCGGGGACTGCAGCGCTGCTGGGCAGCGCGTCCCCGCCCCCTCTTTAAACTCCGTGGACCGGGCTGGCAAGCGCCAATCAGTGACAGCCCCGAGCCGAGCCGACCAATCGCGGGTCAGGCTCTGGCGCAGGGTGTGGAAGGGAGCAGGGGATGAGGAGGAGCAGCAGACCTCCCCGCGGGCCGGTGACGCGTGGTCAGCGTTGGAAAGTAAACTAATCCCATCCCTAAGGAGACCTGCAGAGTGAAGGGGGTGCGTCCGGCTCCTGTTGGTCCCCTCTCTTATCTCTGTCTGTGTCTTCTTCCTCAACTTCTACCAACTTCCCTCCCTCTTCTTAGCTGTGGACCCTTCCAAAGTTTCTTACGCCCCTAAGAAACAGAGGGTACACATTCTTCACTCCGATGTTATCACAAGAAAAGACCAGGAAGATGGCTTAGTGAGTGAGAACACTTGCTGCACTTGCACATGTGAGAACTTCAATCGCCATCCCCAGCACCCAATAAGAAGCCCGCCATTGCCTAAAAGTCTGTAACCCGGTGCTGTTGGACATACAGAAGTAGTTTACTGGCTACCACTCTAACGCCAGGTTTAGTGCGATTCTATAGCTCAAGGAAATAAGGTGGAAGGCGATAGAGAAAGACCTGGGACATCTTCCTAGTACACACGCGTGCACACACATACACACCACACACACACACACACACAAACACACTCTACAAGAAACAACTAACACAATAAAGATGCTTTCCCGTGGTGCCAGCAGAGTTAGCTCTGGTCAAAACAATGGTATCAACAATTACTCACCGTTATTAATACTCACTGCTACGTACATGTGCTTTGATACTTACTTATTTGCTTACTGAATTGTTCACACTTGGTAGTGGGAACAACTGTCAAAGCTACACAGAATAAACAGCCCCCAAAAGGATGAACACCTCAAGTTTACACAGCTAGGAAGGAGAATTCCTGGGCCCATCTCATTCCCGTCCCTGACCATTCCTGGGAATCCGTCCTGGTTATCACTTTCTGAATGTCCCTAAAGCACTTGGTGTTCCGCTTATGATACATTAAAAAGCCAGGCACTCTGCCCAGATCGCTGTAAATAAGTTAGCTTCTGTTCTCCACCAACCGCTAGCCCAGATTGAGTGGGAGCAGAAGCTATCGGCAAAGGCTACTTGGCAGCCCCCTTCTCTACTTGCAGATAGGCTCATTCTGTGCCCTTGGGCTGAGGGAGTAGGTACTGGGGTTGAACCCAAGGACTTGAGCATGCCAGGCAATGCTCGACCACGGAGTTACAGCTTCAGACTTGCACAGTTTTATGTCTTGAAAGTGTTTGCTTATCTTACTGTATGGTTTGATCTACTCACCTGGGCCTCTTCCCCTTCTCCTATTCAAAATGATGGCAGATTTCAGCAAATGTAACATTCTGCTCGACATTCCTGAAGCTGCAGATGCCAAGCACATACCACTGGTCTTTCGCTTGCTGCAGCTCTCCCCATGCTGGGGTCATGCTTGTCACCGTTCTTCAAGACAAGACTGTCCTTGATCGAGGACACGAGTGGGCTGTCTCTTAGCCTATGTGGGTTGATCGCTTTGGAATAAGAATGGCAGATACTTCATTAGCGTTACTGTGGGCTATGGAGGATAACTCCTACAGTGTGTTTGACAGCAGGCCTGGTGCTGTTGATTGACAATGTCAGTCACTGTTTGAGCTACCCAGGCCAGCCTGCCTAGTTCAAGGCCTGACTCCACTATTACTGTCTGTGGGATCAAAACATTTCACATCGCCTTTTAAAAGGATATTATATTTGTATTTGTTCCTTGACAATTTCACGTGTCTTTTTATTACATTCTTATTTATTTCGTATAAGTGTTTACATTTTGAATAAGTGTATACATGTGTGGGTGTGTGTGCACGGCACATACATAGGGGTCAGGGGACAACTGCAGGAGTCAGTGTTCTTCCGCTGCGTGGGTCCCAGGAACCAAAGGCAGGTCTTCAGGCTTGATGGCAGTGCCTTTCCCTGCTGAGCCTTGCGTCTGTCCTAAGTAATGTCTCTTGGCCTCCTGTCATTTGTAAAGTGAGGTGAGCACAGAGCCTGCCTTATAGTTCTCTTTATGTATATGTGAGTCACTATACATATAGGGCTGAAAGTAATGTCTGGGACAAAATACTCAAGAAACCTGGCTACTAGTTTATGACATAAAGCTAGGAATTCTTGTTCTTGCATTCTTCTGTTGCTCGTGTAAGGCGAGGGCTCATACAAACTGTTTTACGGAAATATCTGCCCTTTCTGAAGGAACCACCGAGTCTACAGATTATTCGCCGTGAGGTTTACTCATCTGGATGTTGACAGATATTTCCTTTAATAGCCAAGACTCAGCTTTGTGCTGAGTACAATGTGAAATATAAAATCCCCAAGCTCCACCAATTCATTACAAAACTAGCTACGAAGCTTACATTCTTGGAACTCTGTTAGAATTAATGTTCTACACGTGACGGCTCAGTCAGTCAGAGTTGAGCAATGGCCGCCCACCCATGGGTCTCTTGAATGCATGTGTGGCACACACACACACACACACACACACACACACACACACTTTTGCACAGTCAGAATTCAGAAGTTTGGCACAGAGTAGTAAAATGGCTTACTAAACTCCCAAAGTTTTTGGAAGGTGACACCCAGGAAATACGTTCCTTCTAGGTCTGTTCCTTCGCCCATGTGACTCTCAGGATCTCCACTTGGAAGTGAGAAGAATGAATTTCCCACCCGTGCATACTGTGAAGGTGAAGGTAACCCAAATCACATGAGAATGTAAGGTGCATGTAAGAGACAAGACACTAAATACTTAAATTATTGTTATCATTTTCTGTGACAGACTCACACAAACCGGCACCCGAGGGAGGCCAGCAGAGATATAATCTAACTGAATAAATTAGCCATGAGCTAATTTATTTAATTTAATTTTAAAAGGTTCTCCATAGGCCACGGGCGCTGCAGACAGTCTCATGGCCAGGCTCTCTGGGTTTTCTTGTTTTGCTCCATTTTATTTGACATAGGGATTCTCCCACATTCCTTGCTGACACTGCAGCACAAGTGTCCCCAGTGATCACGATCTGACCTCCCACATAATACGACACAGTAAATGAGCATTCCAAGCCCCACACAATCTCAGGCCCTGCTCCAGTGTGACAGAGTCCAACCACACCCAGACAGTGTCACCAGTGGGTTCCCAGTCTACCCCACTCCGTTCCTTTTCTCACCGAAACTCTGCCATGTCCCCACAATATAACACAGAGCTAGAAAGTTCTAGAGGATACCTGAGTTTCCATCTTCTGACCTTAAACTCAATATTATATTTGGTATGAAAATGTTTATTCTTACTGAAAGGTATTTGAAAAGAAAGGTTTAGGGGCCATTGAGTGTACTGAAGCACAGATGTGTGTGAAGAAGGAAACTGCTGTGTTAAATGTTATACTTGAAATTGGTCAACCAAGCTAGCAACCCTTCAGTTAGTGCTGCGATGTGACTGACTCAATACTAGAGCTTTGCTGGCGTTTAATAGAGCGTGCCGAGAGCATTAGGCGGATCCGTGTGCTCTTAGCGCCCCCTAGTGACTTTATCATTGTATAGGTGGTTTTTGCTGGCCTGGAAGTTCAACAAGTAAGCTAGCCTGGTAGCTCCAGGGACTGTCTGTCTTTGCATCAGACCTCTTGGAGCTGAACTTACGAGTGATTATGCACTGATATGGGTGCTGTAAACACTGAGCCACCAGGCCATTCGGTTGGCCTTTTTGCCCCGCCCCCTTTTTTCAGCCTTTTCTCTTTTAAACATAGGTCTTGAGGAGCAAACACAGGTCCTCTTGCTTGTAAATATCTATTAACTGAGGCAGTTCCGAGGCCCATTGAGTACCTTAAATAGGATCTTTTTTTTTTTGACATTTTTTCTTTTATTGGATATGTTTTTAATTACATTTCAAATGTTATCCCCTTTCCCGGTTTCCCCTCCAGAAACCTGCTACCTCCCCTGGCTACTATGAGGGTGCTCCCCCACCGTCCCACCCACTCCCTCCTACCTCCCTGCCCTGATACTCCCCTCCACTAGGGCATCAAGCCTTGACAGGACCAAGGGCTTCTCCTCCCATCGGTGCCCGACGAGGCCATCCTCTGCTACATATGCAGCTGCAACCACAGGTCCATCTCTGTGTACTCTTGGGATAGTGGTTTACTCCCCGAGAGCTCTGGGGAGTCTGTTTGGATGATATTGTTTTTCTTCTTATGGGGTTGCAAACCCCTTCAGTTCCTTCAGTCTTTCACCTAACTCCTCCACTAGGGGACACTATTCTCAGTCCAATGGTTAGCTGGAAGTATCCACCTCTGTATCTGTCAGGAGACAGCTATATCAGGCTCCTGTCAGCATGCACTTCTTAGCATCCCCAATAGTGACTGGGTTTGGTGGCTGTATATGGGATGGATCCCCCGGTGGGGCAGTCTCTGGATGGCCTTTCCTTTTGTCTCTGCTCCACACTTTGTCTCCATATTTCCTCCTGTAAGTATTTTTGTTCCCCCTTCTAAGAAGGACTGAAGCATCCACATCTTGGTCTTCCGTCTTCTTGAGTTTCATGTGGTCTGTGAATTGTATCTTGAGTATTCCAAGCTATGTGTTCTTTTGTGATTGGGTTGCCTCACTCAGGATATTTTCTACTTCCATCCATTTGCCTATGAATTCCATGAAGTCATTGTTTTTGATAGCTGAGTAGTACTTCATTGTGTAGATGTAACACGTTTTTTTAATCCATTCCTTTGAAGGGCATCTGGGTTCTTTCCAGCTCCTGGCTATTATAAATAAGGCTGCTGTGAACATAGTGGAGCATGTGTCTTTGTTATATGTTGGGGCT
This sequence comes from Rattus rattus, assembly GCF_011064425.1. Lineage (NCBI taxonomy): Eukaryota > Metazoa > Chordata > Mammalia > Rodentia > Muridae > Rattus > Rattus rattus. Next base: position 125,389,560 of record NC_046156.1, on the reverse strand, counting down.
TTTGGGTATATGACCTGGAGTGATATAGCTGGATCCTCAGGTCCTATGTCCAATTTTCAGAGGACCCTCCAGACTGATTTCCAGAATGGTTGTACCAGCGTGCAATCCCATCAACAATGGAGAAGTGTTCCTCTTTCTCCACATCCTTGCCAGTATCTACTGTCACCTGAGTTTTTGATCAGACTATTCTGACTGGTGTGAGGTGGAATCTCAAGGTTGTTTTGATTTGTGTTTCCCTGTTGACTAAGAATGTTGAACATTTTTTTTTTTTTTTTTCTTTTTCTTTTTCTTTTTTTCGGAGCTGGGGACCGAACCCAGGGCCTTGCGCTTGTTAGGCAAGCGCTCTACCACTGAGCTAAATCCCCAACCCCTGAACATTTCTTTAGGTGCTTCTTGGCTATTCATTATTTCTCACTTGAGAATTCTTTGTTTAGCTCTGTACCCCATTTTTAATAGGGTTATTTGATTCTCTAGAGTCTAACTTCTTGAGTCATTTGTATATGTTAGATATTAGCCCTCTATCAGATGTAGGATTGGTAAAGATCTTTTACCAATCTGTTGGTTGCCATTTTGTCCTATGACAGTGTCTTTTGCCCTACAGAAGCTTTGTGATTTTATGAGGTTCCATTTATTGATTCTTGATCTTAAAGCATAAGCCATTGGTGTTTTGTTCAGGAAATTTTCTCCAGTGCCCATGTGTTCGAGGCTCTTACCCACTTTCTCTGGTTTGATGTAGAGGTTCTTCCACTTGGACTGGAACATTGTACAAGGCAATAAGAACGGATCGATTTGGATTCTTCTACATGCTGACTGACAGCTGAACCAGCACCATTTTTTGAAAATTCTGTCTTTTTTAAGTGACCATAGATGTGTGGGTTCATTTCTGGGTCTTCAATTCTATTCCACTGATACCAGGTACATTGGTACCTGTCTATGTACCAATACCATACAGTATCTTATCACTATTACTCTGCAATACAGCTGGAGGTTAGGGATGATAATTCCCCCAGAAGTTCTTTTGATGGTGAGGATAGTTTTCGCTATCCTATGTTTTGTTTTGTTTTGTTTTGTTTTGTTTTGTTTTGCTTTGTTTTTTGTTATTCCAAATGAATTTGCAAATTTTTCTTTCTAACTCTGTGAAGAAATGAGTTGGAATTTTGATGGGGATTGCGTTGAATCTGTAGATTGATTTCGGCAAGAAGGCCATTTTTACTATATTAATTCTGCCAGTCCATGAGCATGGAAGATCTTTCCATCTTCTGAGATCTTCAATTTCTTTCTTCAGAGACTTCAAGTTCTTGTTATACAGATCTTTCACTTGCTTGGTTAGAGTCACACCAAGATATTTCATATTATTTTTGACTATTGTTAAGGGTGATGTTTCCTTAATTTCTTTCTCATCCTGTTTATCCTTTGAGTAAAGGAAGGCTACTGATTTGTTTGAGTTAATTTTATATCCAGCCACTTTGCCCAAGTTGTTTATCATGTTTAGGAGTTCTCCGGTGAAATTTTTAGGGTCACTTAAGTATACCATCATATCATCTGCAAAGAGTGGTATTTTGACTTCTTCCTTTCCAATTTGTTGTCTAATTGCTTGGGCTAGGACTTCGAGTACTATATTGAATAGGTAGGGAGAGAATGGGCAGCCTTGTCTAGTCCCTGATTTTAGTAGGATTGCTTCAAGTTTCTCGCCATTAAATTTTATGTTGGCTATTGGCTTGCTGTATATTGCTTTTACTATGTTGAGGTATGGGCTTTGAATTCCTGATCTTTCCAGGACTTTTATCATGAAGGGGTGTTGAATTTTGTCAAATGCTTTCTCAGCATCTAATAAGATGATCATGTGGCTTTTTTTTTCCTTTGAGTGTGTTTATATAGTGATTGCATGGATTTCCATATATTGAACCATCCCTGCATTCCTGGGATGAAGCCTACTTGATCATGATGGATGATAGTTTTGATAAGTTTTTTAATTCAGTTTGTGAGAATTTTATTCAGTATTTTAGCATCGATATTTATAAGGGAATGTGGTCTGAAGTTCTCTTTCTTTGTTAGGTCTCTGTGTGCTCTAGGTATAAGAGTAATTGTGGCTTCATAGAACAAAGTGGGTAGTATTCCTTCTGTTTCTCTTTTGTCGAATAGTTTGAAGACTATTGGTATTAGGTCTTCTGTGAAGGTCTGATAGAATTCTGCACTAAACCCATCTGGTCCTGGGCTTTCTTTGGTTCGGACTTTTAATGACTGCTTCTATTTCTTTAGGGGTTATGGGACTGTTTAGATGGTTTATCTGATCCTGATTTAACTTTGTTATCTGGTATTTGTCTAGAAAATTGTCCATTTCATCCAGATTTTCCAGTTTTGTTGAGTATAGGCTTTTATAGTAGGGTCTGATGATTTTTTAATTTCCTCAGATTCTGTTGTTTTGTCTCCTTTTTCATTTCTAATTCTTTTAATTTGGATACACTCTCTGTGACCTCAGTTTAGTCTGGCTAAGGGTTTAATCTATCTTCGATTTTCTCAAAGAACCAACTCCTGGTTTGGTTGATTCTTTGTATAGTTCTTTTTGTTTCTACTTGGTTGATTTCAGCCCTGAGTTTGAGTATTTCCCACCTTCTATTTTTTGGGGGTGTATTTGCTTCTTTTTGTTCTAGAGCTTTTAGGTGTGCTGTCAAGCTGCTAATGTATGCTCTCTCCAGTTTCTTTTTGGAGACACTCAGAGCTATGTGTTTTCCTCTTCGCACAGCTTTCATTGTGTCCCATAAGTTTGGGTATCTTATGCCTTCATTTTCATTAAATTCTAAAAAGTCTTTAATTTCTTTATTTATTTCTTCCTTGATCAAGTTATCATTGAGTAGAGCGTTCTTCAACTTCCATGTGTATGTGGTCTTTCTGTCATTTTTGTTGTTATTGAAGACCAGTCTTAGTCCATAGTGATCTGATAGGATGCATGGGATTATTTCAACCTTCTTATATCTGATGAGACTTGTTTCGTGACTGATTATATGGTCAATTTTGGAGAAGGTATCTGAGAAGAAGGTATATTCTTTGGTTTTAGGATAAGATGTTCTATAGATATCTGTTAAATCCATTTGGTTCATAACTTCTGTTAGTTTCACTGTGCCTCTGTTTAGTTTCTGTTTCCATGATCTGTCCATTGATGAGAGTGGGGTGTTAAAGTTTCCCACTATTACTACATGAGGTGCAATGTGTGCTTTGAGCTTTAGTAAATTTTCTTTTATGAATGTGGGTGTCCTTGCATTTACAGCATAGATATTCAGAATTGAGAGTTCATCTTGATGTATTTTTCCTTTGATAAGTATGAAGTGTCCATCCTTATCTTTTTTGATAACTTTTGGTTGAAAGTCTATTTTATTTGCTATTTGAATGGTTATTCCAGCTTGTTTCTTGGGACGATTTGCTTGGAAAATTTTTTCCCAGCCTTTTAATCTGAAGAAGTGCCTGTCTTTGTCAATGAGGTGTGTTTCCTGTATGCAGCAAAATGCTGGATCCTGGTTAAGTGTCCAGTCTGTTAGTCTATGTCTATTTATTGGGGAATTGAGTCCATTTGTGTTGAGAGATATTAAGGACCAATGATAAATGTATCCTATTATTTTTGTTGTTTGAGGTGGAATTATATTTGTGTGGCTATTTTCTTTTGGGTTAGTTGAAATGAGATTACTTTCTTGCTTTTTCTAGGGTGTAGTTTCCCTCCTTGTGTTGGAGTTTCCCATCTATTGTCCTTTGTAGGACTAGATTTGGGGAAAGATATTGTGTAAATGTGGTTTTGTCATGGAATATTTTGGTTTCTCCATCTATGGTAATTGAGAACTTTGCTGGATATAGTAGCCTGGGCTGGCGTTTGTGTTCTCTTAGAGACTGTATAACATCTGTCCAGAGTCTTCTAGCTTTCATAGTCTCTGTTGAGAAGTCTGGTGTAGTTCTGATAGGTCTGTCTTTATATGTTACTTGACCTTTTTCCCCTTACTGCTTTTAATATTCTTTCTTTGTTTTGTGCATTTGTTGTTTTGACTACTATGTGATGGGAGGAGTTTCCTTTCTGGTCCAAACTATTTGGAGTTCCGTAGAATTCTTGTATGTTTATGGACATCACTTTCTTTAGGTTAGGGAAGTTTTCTTCTACAATTTTGTTGAAGATATTTACTGGTCCTTTAAGTTGGGAATCTTCACTCTCTTCTATGCCTAGTATCCTTAGTTATAATCTTCTCATGACTCTGTGCCACAGCTCTTTGTACCCAACACCCACTGAGAGAGAGCTGGTCTCCCTGGAGTGCTGACACATAGGCTTACAGGGGGAATCAATCTGTTGTCAGAGACAGCAAGACCAGCTAACCCCAGAGATAACTGCATGGCAAGAGGTAAGTGCAAGAACCTAAGCAACAGAAACCAAGGCCACTTGGCATCATCAGAACCCAGTTCTCCCACCACAGCAAGTCCTGGATACCACAACATACCAGAAAAGCAAGATTCTGGTTTAAAATCACATCTCATAATGATGATAGAGGACTTAAAGAAGGACATAAATAACTCCCTTAAAGAAATACAGGACAACACAAGTAAACAGGTAGAAGCCCTTAAAGAACAAACACAAAATTCCCTTTAAGAATTACAGGAAAACGCAACCAAAAGGGGGAAGGAATTGAACAAAACCATCCAGGATCTAAAAATGGAAATAGAAACAATAAACAAATCACAAAGGGAGACAACCCTGGAGATAGAAAACCTAGGAAAAAGATCAGGAGTCATAGAAGCAAGCATCACTAACAGAATACAAGAGATAGAAGAGAGAATCTCAGGTGCAGAAGATACCATAGAAATCATTGACACAACTGTCAAAGAAAATGCAAAACACAAAAAGTTCCTAACCCAAAACATCCAGGAAATAGGATCTATTTTTAAACAACAAATTTCCCTATGGATTTAAAATATTTGATGATGTGAACACTTCACATACACATACTTTTAGAATTAAGAAGATAAAGATTCATGATATAACCAAGTGTCTCAAAAAAAAAAAAAAAGACTTAAAGTAACACTGGGCTGTTAATAACACTTGGGAGGCAGAGGCAGGCAGATATGAATTCAATGCCAGCCTGGTCTATAGAGTGAGTTCCAGGACAGCCAGGACTACACAGAGAAACCCTGTCTCAACTCTCCAAAAAAGGACTTAAAATAAGTTAAATGCCCCATGAGTTCAGGATTTTGGGGTGTGTGTGTGTGTGTGTGTGTGTGTGTGTGTGTGTGTGTGTGTGTGTGTTTTACAGAAACATGAGATGGTGGCCCAGGCAGGTGCTCACAAGGTCACTAAATACATACTCATCAAATAGCACTAAATCAGAAAAGGGGGAAAGACATTGCCAGGACTCCAGTGTGCCAGGTCCCATTAGGAGAGGAAGACACCGTGTGCAGACAACATCAGAAGGAATCAGCACTGGTTTAGGGAATGGGCCAATGGCAGAGCCCAACCCTCTGTGGTCTCAGCCACTCACCTGCTGTCCTTAGACAGGGAGAGAGCTTTTTCCAACAGAAGACATGTTGATTCTGCTCAGCGTTTAGTCACCCCCTTTGCTTATTTGGGGGTGCCAATGGCCTCTCCAGTAAATCTATCACAGAGCGAGCTCCACAGGCTGCTTTATCCAGAACTGGACACTGCTGAAAGCCAGGCCCCCTGATGCATCTGCAGCCGCAGCCTCGGACACCCAGGCAGACCTGAGCACCAGCTGGAGGGTTGCATAAGCTCAGGAATGTGAGTCTAGGCTAGTCCTGGCAGCACAGCAGGATCCAGTCTCAAAATCAGTAAATAATGATTTTTTTTTCTTTTTTTTTTTTCTTTTTTCTTTTTTCTTTTTTTCGGAGCTGGGGACTGAACCCAGGGCCTTGTGCTTGCTAGGCAAGCGCTCTACCACTGAGCTAAATCCCCAACCCCAAATAATGATTTTTTAATCAGCTATTTAGCTACCAGACCTCTGGGCCTTCAACTTCAGTGAAATCATTTCTTCAAAAGCCTTCCTTTTTACTTTGGGGTTTTTTTTCCATACTCAAATATAATTCGTTTTTGTCATATCTTACCCCTCCTTCCTTCAATTCCTCCCATGTCCTCCATTAGCTTCCTCTCAAATTCATGTCCTCTTCTATACACGTCTGTATTCACATGAGTATAGGGCTAACTACCTGGGCACGGGCCACTCATCGGGGGACTTGTCCCTAGAAAAAACCGAAAAACAGTAAAGTATGTGAGTCCTGGATAGAAAAAATGAGAAAATGTCCCAAAAAGCCTCACGGTTAAGCCCTGTAGGCAAAGGCAGAAGGAACAAGTATTGTCATTTAACTCCACAGGACACTGGTACAATGACCAGTTTGTCAGGTTTTAAACCTTTTACTGAAAACATACGTGTTATAACATGACCAGAGCATCACATGTCCCCCAGCATCCATTCAGTGCATGATTTAGAGAGAACACACTCTGGGAGCTGGCTCTGGCCTGAGAGCACTTACTGCTGTTGCTGCAACGTGTGGTACCCAGCACCTTTATCAGGAAACTCAGAACTCCTGAAACCCAGCTCCAGGGAGAGCTAATGCTTCTGGCCTTTTAAGGCCTCTGTCCACACGTGCACATACCAATGAGCACACACAATTAAAGTAACAAAAATAAGTCTTTGAAAACAAGAAAGTCTGTTGTTAGTACTATGTAGCTGTTCATTTTATTTTAAAGAACAGGAAGAGAGGCTTTTGATGGCTTCTGATGGCTTTTGATGGTTTTTCCGGTGTCTTTGCTTCTTTTCAAGGTTGAGTCTCTTTACGTAAGCCAGACTGGCTTCTGACTGGTGCCCCTCCTTTCTCAGGCTCTCTATGCAGGGATTACAAGCAAGCCTCACCATGCCTGCACCTTTTTCCTTCTGTTTCCTACAGAAAACATTATTCTACTTTAACAGGTGATCCTGAATGCTCGGGCACCAAGAACCAAGGGGACATTGCTGCAGGTTATTAGAAAGCCTGTCTTGAACACCACCTCCAAAACAAGCCAATTAAGAAGTAGACGAATTGGGCTGGAAGGATGGCTCAGTGGTTAGGAGTACTGACTGCTCTTCCAGATGTCCAGAGTTCTAATCCCAGCAACCACATGGTGGCTCACAACCATCTGTAATGAGATCTGATGCTCTCTTCTGCTGTGTCTGAGGGCAGCTACAGTGTACTCACATATAATAAATAAATATCTTTTTAAAAAAAGAAGTAGATGAATTAAAAAGAAGAAATGGATACTGGGCCTGTAAGATAGTACACACTGCCACCTGATGACCATGATTGATCATGGGACCCATATGATAGAAGGAGAGAAGCAACTCAGGATAGCTATTCTCTCGTCACAACACATCTTCCATGGTGTGTGTGTGTGTGTGTGTGTGTGTGTGTGTGTGTGTGTGCGCGCGCGCGCGTGTGTATCTGTGTGTGTGTATCTGTGTGTGTGTGAACATGAAGTAGATAATACATAAAACCGTAGTAGGTGATCAATAAGTATTAAACAAAAGGTGAGTTGGTTATAAATTTGTAACTAAACATGGGCACTTTTTTAGTGATACAACGGTGAAATTCAGAGTACTTCATTAACCCACCACACAATCAGAGTTTGAAGTGAAAGCAAGTGGCACCTTATTGCTCCAACATGCAAGAAAAGGTTTCCACTTTGGTTTTTGGACACAGGGTTTCTTTGTATAGCCTTGACTCACTCTATAGACCAGGCTGGCCACAAAATCAGAGATCCACCAGCCTCTGCCTCTCAAGTGCTTGGAGTAAGGCACGTGCCACCAAGCCTGGCTGAGAAAAAGACCTTTACACAGCCAAGATAGCTCTCTGTGAAGATTTTACACCTTCAAGTTTAATTCCACAGAAGAAAATCTTTGCAAAACTTACGTTGGCCACTAGAGGGCGCTCATAGACTCCCATTGCTAATTGACAAAGAGGACTTTAAAATAACTTATTCAAAGAAGTGTTAACAAAATACCATCAGCCGCCCTGGCATACTCTTCTCCAGAGTAATCTGACAAGACACTGCCAAAGGATTAAAAATATACATATTTTTTGACCCAGCTTCTGTAAGTTTATCTAAGAAATGTGTAAAAATATTCATTTAATAGAAGCAGGGTAAGAGGGGACAGGATAGGGGATTTGCAGAGAGGAAGCCAGGAACAGGGATAGCACTTGAAATGTAAAAATTAAAATATCCAATTTTTAGAAAAATATTCATTTAATGGGTTTTGCAATTTACATCTCAATAAAGGGTCAATTAAGAACTAGCTATGTGGGGGCTGGAGAGGTGGCTCAGCGGTTAAGAACACTGACTGCTTTTCCAGAGGTCCTGAGTTCAACTCCCAGCAACCACATGGTGGCTCACAACCATGTGAGGGGATACGATGCCTTCTTCTAGTGTGTCTGAAGGCAGCTACAGTGTACTCATATAAATAAGAACTAGATACGTTATAAAATAGCCTCTCATTTTTATTTTATGTGTACATGTGTAAGTCTGTGTTCACGTATGCACAGATGTGTGCAGGTGCCCAGGGAGGCCCCAGAGCTCTGGAACCAGAGTTGCAGGAACTTGCAGCTGTCCAGCCTGAATGCAAGGAACTGAACTCTGCTCCCTGAAACAGCGCAACTGCTCTTCCCCACCGAGCCATCTCTCCAGCCCAGGGTATCAGTCAAAGTACACACCACTAAAACTCAACTCAATATATCTCTAAAATTGGAGGCTTTTTAAAATCCATACACACATACGTGGAGAAGACACAAAAATTTAACAAATAATTCCTCTGAGCAGGGAGATTAGGGTGTTTTGTTCTCCTGCTGCTGCTGTTGCTGCTGTAGCCTTGAGGGGTTTTTGTTGTTTTGTTTTGTTTTTTTTTGTTTTGTTTTGTTTTGTTTCATGGGTCTTTACAAACAGGGTTTCTCCCAGCTGGTCCTGTAACTCGATCTGTCTGCCAGGCTGCCCTTGAACTCAGAGACCTGCCTGCCTCCCCCTCCCTGGGATGCAGACTTCGGAGATTAAAAGCGTGCACCACCACCACCAGGTTCTTTTGAGGTTTTTAAAAGATATTTTCCAATAGAAAATATGAGCTGTCTTGATAAATAGGAAATTCTCTTAATTTTTAAGTGTAAGATCTTTTAAGCATTTATAAATATCTGTGGACTGGTGAAATGGCTCTATGGGTAAAGATACTCATTACTAAGCCTAATTAATGGCCCAAGCTTGATTCCTGGGAGCCTTACAGTAAAAGGAGAGAACTGACTCTCACAGATTATTCCTTGGCTTCCATACCCATGTTATCACATACACCATACACACACACACACACACACACACACACACACACACACAGAGACTATACATACACACACATACACACATAAATACATACCACACACACACCGTATACACATCACACACACATATGCACAAACACACATATCTACATTTAAACACACCATACACACCACACACACACACACAGACTATACATATGCACACATACACACACAAACACACATACATACACACAAACACACCACACACATCACATAAACTCATAAGCACACACATCGACTATGCATATGCACACAAACATACACATACACACAAACACACGCCACACACACACCTCATACACACACGATCAATCAATAATTTTAATGCTCGGTATTATATAAGTTCTGGAAGAGACTCACGTCCTCAGATATCATGCAGCCATCTTTGCCCTTCCATAGCTAGGGGTCGAACCTGGATTATGAAACATACTAAGCGAGTGCTGTGCCACTGAACTATCTCCCCAACCCATTACATTACAGTTGTAATGGGATGGAAGGGGCTGGAGAGATGGCTCGGCAGGTAAGAACACTGGCTGCTGTTGCAGAGGACCTGAGTTCAAGTCCCAGCACCCAAGTCCAGCTCACAACTGCCTGTAACTCCAGCTACAGGAAATCCCACACCATAGACATCAGAAATCGAGGGCACATACACACAGACACACAGAGAAATGCATAATTAAAAGTAAAATCGACCTTAAAAAAATCATACTAAGATACACAGAACATGTTGGTGCATACCTTTAATCCCAGCACCCTGAAGGTAGGGTGCTTTTGGTGGCCTCAAAACAAAACAACAATAATAGCAAAAACCCTAAGGATACAAAAATTCCCACAAGCCCTTTATGATACAACATTGCAAACAACCCCACTTGTGCAGCCCTCTCCCAGCCAACACCCGGCTCACCGCTTCATTCCTGAGCTGCATTCCTAGTTCTCCACTGTGCTGGAAATGGCTTTTCCCCCTGTTACTTCCACCATTTAAAACCCAAGACTCTTCTTCAAAATGGCTGTCCTGCTTCTTCCTAATGAGTTCATTCTTAAGTGTTCCCATAGAGCCTTGTAAATTCTCCTACCAAATCATGTCTTCTAGGTGGAGGGTGGCTCAGTGGGTGAAATGTCTGCTGTCCAAGCATAAGGACCTGGGTTTGGATCCTAACACCCATGCAAAAGGTTAACAGATTCTGGGGGATAGATGGACAGCCTGTCTAGTCTAAACAGCAAGCCCCAGGTCCCATGAGAAGCTACCTTATCCCAAACATGGGGGGAGGCAGGGAGAGAGAGAGAGAGAGAGAGAGAGAGAGAGAGAGAGAGAGAGAATATGAATCTGCCTCTGGCCTCAATATATACAAGTATGAGCAAACACCACACACACACACACACACACACACACACACACACACACACACACACAGTTTCAGTTCCATGTTGGGCAACATGAGATGTTTTCATTGTACTTCTGCCTAGATACATCATCACAGGGCTTCTCCTTTCTCATCTTTGAGGATGGGGTGGTGACCACGCTTATTGAATCTTACTGACTCGCCCATCTTTGAACACTCAACTGCTCTTGAAGGAGAAGCTTCCCAGCCTCTCTGTTGAGACACCCCTGTGTTCTGCTGTCCTGTGTAGACCTCTGCAGTTGGGCTTACCGACTGGCAAGCTTTGTTCAGGTGTCTGGGAGTTCCCGAAAGGCAGAGAGAGGCCAGTCTGACTCATTCCTAACTCTAAGTCACTGTGTGGATGTCAGACCAGAACAAAGCAATCATTGTTGTCTGAATTAAATCCAGGTCTTTACATGTCTCCCACAGAAATTTCCAGCTTTAAAGTGTAAGATTAACCATGATCTTTTGGGGTGGGCGCATGGGGTGGGGGGGACTTTATGGTTCCTTCCCGTGGTAAGCAACCTTTGTAATGTCCTCCAACTGCTGCGTCTCTTAGCATTTGGTCCTTTGTGTCACTTTCTCTCATTCCAGAGTTAGTCATTCCAACAGCATAATGACAAAATGACCACATATCACTTGAGAGACAAGGTTACCAAGGCTTGGTTAAACAGGACGGCAGCGGTCAAAATGGTGGAGTAGGAAGCTGGAGTCACGTTTCCCCCACAGGAACGAGGAAACAAACAAAACCTTGTCAAGGCCAGCATTTTTCAGTGCTCTGCGAAACAGGGAAAAACTTTGCAGCAGCTGAGCAAACACAGCTGGGGTGGGAAACACCACCTTTAAAATGACAGGAAAATCCTGAAGAATTTTCACGTTGGGCCCATCCCCCTATCCGGAACAGCAGCCAGAGTCCAGTTCCCTCCTTCAAACCAGAGCAGGAACAGACCTTATTCGAAATACACTGAGTAGGGCTGTGTCGATCTTACACCGACATTTAGAAATACACCCGACATTTAGAAAGTAATTCTTCTCTTCATGGGCACTGACTGCTCACGTAGGCTCACAGGCAACTAAAAGTGTTGCAAGGACAGGCATCTCTGACCGTGTACTTCTTGTTACTTTGGGACAGTCATCTGCTTGACTCTTTGTAGACATGTGACTCACTAAGGTGTGTCTGTCTAAAAGCCCTCGCCCATCCCGTCTCATAAAGGGTGCAAGAGATAAGAAGAACTGAGTCAGCAGCTTTTACAACGTGCTGTTCCAGACCCCTAAGAGACGCCTGAAGCTTCCCCGTCCTGAACCTAACACGCGCATTGATGTCCCAAGGACGGACTCCAGGAGTCCCTGACCTCTTTATTCCTATGTCCCAACGTGGCAATGGCCATTAAATCTCCTTTCTGCATTGGCTGGGGAGATGGCTTAGTCAGCACAACACTTGCTGCACGGGCAAGAGGACCTGGATTCAGATCTCGGGCACCCACGTGAAAGCCAGGCTGGGTAGTTCCTGTCTGTAACCTCCACACTGAGGGCACGGAGACCGGAGGATCCCTGGGCTCAGTGGCCAGCCGACTGCCGGCTTCAGTGAGCTGCAGGTTCATTATCTCAAAAGGTAAACAGTGACTGAGGAAGGAAGACACCCACATTGACCTGTGGCCTTCACGGACACAAGCACACAGCCATAAACAAGCACACACACACACACACACACACACACACACACACACACACACACACACACACACACACCTTTTTTTTTTTTTTTTCTTTCTATCACTGATTTAATTGGTGTGTTTACCTAAGTGTCTGACCCTTGTCTCTGGGTCTCCCAGAGCTGGGTTTTTTGCTGTAATACTTCAATGTCACCTCTGGGGCGGGTGTTTGATGTATGCTACATAAAGGACACGTGGTAGACTACACGCTCATGGATGTCTCGACAGAAACGGTGCGGATGAAAACATTCAGCCGCCTGCCTTGGGGCTAGAAGGGCAGCCTGGTCGGAAGAGTATTTGCCTGGCATACACAAAGCCCTAGGTTCAATCCCAGCACCACATAAACTGGGCATGGTGACACACGCCTGCAATGATAGCACTCTGGAGGTAGAGGCAGTAGGATCACAAGTTCAAGGCCGCCCTTGGCTACATAGCAAGCTTAAGGTAAACCTGGAGTGCATGAGGGCCTGTTTTAAGGGAGCGGGGTAGGAAGAGACAGGGTGGGGAGGGGGGCAAACAGACAGACAGACTACCTAAGGACTAGAGGTTGGAACAAAATTCTTTTGGCAAACAGGACATCCAAAGGAATTGTGTTTGTAAAGGAGTTTGGAAAGCAACACAAATTCCCAGACACGACATGTCCAGAAAAAAACCCGAGAAAGCCTTGAGCATTCGACTTGGATTGACCCCAAAGACAGCAACCACAAGTTGACCCTTAGGCTCTCACGAGCCTCACTGAGAGGTGAAGGTGTGCTCGGGCATTCAGCTGCAAAAACTGGGGACACCGTTGGGCATCTTTTAATAGGTTTTGGTTTTCCGTATTTCTTTTTTTGGATTTTGGAGGGGTTTTTTGTTTGTTTGTTTGTTTCCTTCTTTGTAAGTTTAGCTCCTGTTCTTCAATAAAACTTAAAGTATTCGTTAAACATGGATAAAATGAATAGACACTTCAGTGACCCCTACAATAACTAATCTTTATAAAAGTAGTCTCGGGGAGTCTCAGAGCAAATAGGCCAGTGTAGCTCTTATCAATTTAAAAAAAAAATGAAGCCAATAAGTCCTGGGGGAAAGAAAAGTAACTGAGTTTCGGAGTTACTAAATTATAATTCTTTTCACATAGCTAGCTGAAAACAAAACTCATTAAGAGATACAAAGAAACAGAAACATTACCCATCCAAAGAGCACCGTCTGCCAGGCCTAACCATGCCTGACATACCCCCAGACCTCAGGAAGCAGAAGCAGGCAGATCTCTCACTCCAGGCCACCAGGGCTACCCATCCAGACCCTGTCTCATAAGAAGAAATGGTCACCAAAAAGAAGGATTAGGAACACCTCTGGCGAAGCACAGATAGCGGACTCATCCACGTCCAGATGAAGACGATGTCATCATGTACTTTTTCATTCCTGTGACCTAAGTAGCTGACAGAAACAATTTAAGAGGGGGTTTTATTTGGGCTTAAAGTTCCAGGAAAGAGAATGCACCGTGTGGAGAAGTGGTGGCATTGGGAGCCTGAGTTGGCTGGGCACACTGTCTCTGTAGTCAGGAAGCAGACAAGCGGGGCTGCTCTATAAAGTCCCTTCCCTGGTGATCCCTTCCTTCCACCAAAGATCCACATCTTAAGGGTTCCACAGCCTTCCAAAATAGAGCAAGCCACCAATGGGGGACCAAGTGTTCAAGCTCATGAACCTATGGGGACATCACATACGCAGAGTACAATAAAGTTAAAGCGCTGACCACAGTGCACAGGAGAAACTAAACTTTGATGTACATGGGACCACTGAAATAGTCAGAAGATAAAGAGGAAGGATGAGATGCTTTTGAATGTGAAGGAAGGAACGTGGAAGAAGGGAGAGAGGAGGGGGAGGAGAGAGGGGAAGGGGGAGGAGAGAGGAGGGAGGGGGGAGGAGGGAGGAGGGCTACACACTTGCTTCCCCAGTGTCCCCAACACTGCCTCTGCCACTATACTCAGTCCACACACTTTTAGGACATTGAACCTGCTGACGAGAAGTTCAAAGATGTCCTCAGCTATACAGCAAGTTCAAGGCCATCTGCTTGTATCTCAAAACAACAAGATAATTTATATGACTTACGGACAGAGTCAAAGCCCAAGTGTGTGAGTCATTTGTATTCAGGAGAGAACGAAGAGAAAGGAAGCTAACTTGAAGAAATAATGGCGGGAAGATAAAAATATTTAGGTACAAGGTGACCAAGGTTTTTCAACCAAGTAAGACTACGGTGTCACCCGTAGAAGAGAAGCAAATGGTATAACTGAGTTCTGATTCAGTTAGCACAGACCCGTGGGTGCTGACTTTTCCGGCCAGGTTATCGGGGAAGGTTATACTCAAAGTCCAGAGTGGGTGGCGTGCCAACAGCAATGCTGTCCCCTAGAAACAAAGCAGGAAGGAAAACCTGCCCAACTGAAACCTAATGGCCTTTCCCGCCACCAGACTTGACTAAAACATGCTAAAGGGCATTCTTCAAATGGAAAGAAGGGGATGTTCTATACATATGAAGATATAAAACTCACTGGGAAAATTAAGGACACTATCAAACTCGGTATACTCAAGTACTGCATGGTGGCATGCGAACAAATCATCCCCACACTATTGATAAAAAGCACAGAAGTATTGAAAATTAAAAAGCTGCGATGACTTGTTGAGAGGCATGCAAAGCAAAAAGTGCCAAGTCTGTTATCCAAAAAATGAAATGTGGTAGCTTATAACTTAATCAAAAACCAATTTTTAAGAGTTTGACAGAGATACATGGGGTGGTTAACTGCACCCAACGGTCATAGGTTATTTAACAAAAACCCCAGAGTCAGGGGAGAGCCACCTCCCTATAGGTTGTTGGCTAGGGAGACCCAGAGGCTCCCAAAATAATAACGCAGGCGATTGTCACTGCTATTGGTTGCCTGCCAGAACTGGAGAGGAAGAGGTTATTGTTAAGGACACCACATACTTTCATTTCTAGACAAGAGAGAAACCAAGCTAGAACTGGTGTAAAACTTCTCTCTACTGACTAGCCCTCTTATGCCAGAATAAGCTACTCAGACTGCTGGAAGACAATTGCCGCCCAAGTCTTATTTGACTGTGGACCCCGTGTGCAACAATTCTGATCAACTGTAAAGATGCACAGGTGGCCAAGACTGTCATGGAGGTAACCAGTCTCTTTGTGATTGGATTTTTTGCCCGCTGCACACATGGGAAATTCACACCTGGTACTGTAAGCCAACCAAGACCCAGTGGCTGGGGAGGGACTATGCCCTCATTCGTGGGGAAGCTACTGGTGTTTTGCTAATGGTGTAGCTGTCAAATGGCCTTTTAAATAGTTATGTTTACGCTCATAAGTTAATGATGGTGTTTCGGATCTTGGTCGGAGAAACTTTTGGTTTTTTGTGTTTGTTCTCAAAATGGTGACCGCAGAGACTCATAAGTGGTCAAGTATTGATAATAAGTAACTGTTGAACTCACAGTCATAATGGGACATCCATATTGGTTATCACCTCCTCTAAGGTTCAATGATAAGAGAAGAACTAGAAAGAAAGAGGGTGGAGGGAGGGAGGAAAGAAGAAAGGAAGGAAGGGTTGGGAGTGGTGTAGAATTCTGACTTCCAGGCGTGCCTTAGCTGTGGCAAACTCAGATTTATAGTTGTGATTATTTATACAAGGCTCACAGGTTCGTTTGTTTGTTAAGATTTATTTATTTTTATGTGTTTTGCCTGCATGTCTTCATGTGCACCACAGGAGCTCCTTGTGCCTGGGGATGTAAAAAAGATGTTAGACCCCCTAGAACTGGATTTCTGAATGGTTATGAAACACCACGTGGGTTCTGGGATTTGAACTCAGGTCCTCTACAAGAACAAGTGCTCTTAACCACTGAGCCATCTCTTCAGCCCCAGGGTTTACACACAGTTAATGGTTGATAGGGGAGAAAGATCTTCACTGGTGTAGTCACTGCTAAAGTGTCCATGCTGCTGTAAACCATCAGCCATATCCATGTGACTAACCCTAGTGAAACTCACTGGGGACACACGCACTCGTTAAAGCATCATTGGGACCATTCTGAGCTACACAGTGAGATCCTGTCCCCCCAAAAGAAAAAAAAAGAAATCAAAAGTTACACTTTGGGCTGGAGAGATGGCTCAGTGGTTAAGAGCACTGACTGCTCTTCCAGAGGTCCTGAGTTCAATTCCCAGCAACCACATGGTGGCTCACAACCATCTGTAATGGGATACGATGCCCTCTTCTGGTGTGTTTGAAAACAGCTAGTGTACTCATATAATTAAAATAAATAAATCTTTTTTAAAACTTTTTTTTTTTGGTTCTTTTTTTTTCGGAGCTGGGGACCGAACCCAGGGCCTTGCGCTTCCTAGGCAAGTGCTCTACCACTGAGCTAAATCCCCAACCCCTTTTTTAAAAAAGTTACACTTCAAAAGAATTATCTAATTATGAAGAAATACACCAAGAAGGGAACAAAGGGTCTGTAAAAGAACCAGAAAACAAGCCAACGGCCGTGGTAAGGTCTCCCCGACCAATACAGCACGAATGTAAATTAGTTTAGTTCTCCAATGAAGGCACACAGGGAGCTTGAGAGCTGACTCTGGTTAAGAATGCTGCTGCTCTTTAAAAAAAACATTCATGTGTGTGAGTGTTTTTCCTGCCTGTGTATGTGCATCCAGGGCCTGGGAACGAGTTACAGACGGTTGGGAGATGCTATGTGGGTGTTGGGAATTGAACCCTGGTCCTCTGCAAGAGCAGCAAGGGCTCTGGAGAGGTGCACCGCCTCATTTCTCCAGCTCCCATGAGTACTTGCTGCTCCTGCAGTAGACCAGAGCTCAGCTGCCAGCACATGCATTGGGTGGCTAGTACTTCCTGTACTTCTAGTTCCAGACGATCCAGCTTCTCTGGCTTCCCCTGGTGCCTGCGCTCTTGAATACATACTGACAGCTCTCTAACAGGCTGCCCCATGCTCGGCAACCATGGTGCCAGCAGATCTTTCCCACCCCTCTTCCCTCTCCCTTGCTAGAGCATTAGATTACATTCCTAAAGCCAACCACCAAGGCCTATTCCCTTATTTGGCCACTTCCTTGTGCCTGATTAAAACTCCAAGGTCCAACTATCAAACCGCCAAGGACCAGCAATCGAAATTCATTCTGTGGCTACACTGGCTAACCTGTCCAATCACGGTTTACCCACTCATCCTAGCACAGAATCGCCCCACACACACCCCCGGTTTCTCCTTAAATCCCACACCTTCATACACACTTCCTGTCTTTCTCACACAGAGGCAGCACCCACGTACAAACCTGCTTGCCCCTCTAGGGTAATAAATCTCCTTTGTGCTGAGAATTTGGTATCTGGGGACCAACCCTGAGGCCACTTCACGTATCACACACACAAGCACACACCACACACACACACACACACACACACACACACACACACACACACACATATACATACCACACACACACACTTCTAAAATAAGATGAATCTTCGGTTTCTTAAGAGATAGGGCATCTCAATAGATGGTGCGTATTCCTTTTGCCTTTAAAGGCACAGAAAGAACAATTTAAAGATGACCCAGGGAGCTGCTCAGTAGTAGCCAGAGCATGTGCGTAGCATGACACTTTGGTACAATGCATAAGGCACACACAGAGAGATGCTACACGGGGAAGGAAGGAAATGGGGGAGGGAAAAACGAAGTCCCAAGCAAAAGAAAGCTAAGCGGTTAAGAACAATCTTTTCTGACCATAATTGTGTGGGAGATTATAAATCAATAAACGGAGAAATTTCAAATTTTTCCCAGTTTATGGGAACCAAATAAAAGCTCCTGACATAAACACTAAACACACAGAAGTCCAATGAGTCAAAAAAAAAGGAAAATTAAAATAATTTTCATTTGAGACAAATGAATACAGAAACACAGTATTCCAAGACTCACTGTGTGCACCTAAAGTGATGCTAAAAGGGGGAGTTTATGGCAATAAATGCCAGCATTTTTTTTTTTTTTGGTTCTTTTTTCGAGCTGGGACCGAACCAGGGCCTTGCCTTCCCTAGGTAAAAGCGCTCTACCACTGAGCTAAATCCCCAGCCCCAATGCCAGCATTTTTTAAAAAAAGATTCTGTAGGGCAGCAAGATGGCTCAGCAGGTCGGAGCACTTGGCCCAGGTCAAACTACCTGTGTTTGACCCTCAGAACCCAGAAAGAAAACAAGGAGAGCCAACTCCACAAGTTCATCTCTGCACTGAGGTGAGCACCCGGCATGTGCACACACACTAATACCGGCTTTCAATCTCATTCCGTCTCCTCGCTACAGAAAGGGGACTGAGAGACGCCTGAAGACTGTAGAAAGAGCAGACTAATAAGGAGGAGCGAGAGTTAAACAAGACACCAGAAAAACAACACAAAAGGTTTGGGGACCCTCAAGGGAAATTGTTCCTTTTTCAAGGGGAGAAAAAAAAATCAACAAAACATAATGACTAAAAAAAAAAAAAAAAAAAACAGAAAGGAATCAAAATGGAAAACGCATTTGTTCTAACCAGCACAACACGTGGCCCGACAGTGCTGGCAATATCATGGAATGGCATTTCATTTTTTAAATGTACTGCTACGTATGAGTAATAATTACATGGTGATAAATTGAATAACCAAGAGAAAAATGTGTATATTATTGGGCACATTTAATCCACCAAGAAAATGCTAAATAGAAAATTTTAAACAAGTGACAAGAAGACTGAATCAGTAAACTCTGTCATCAAGAATGATCAAGGACTCCCACCCACCAGCTGATAAATCCACTCGGCAAGGTGCCAGTCTATAAAATAAACATGTAAAACTCAGGTTGCATTCCTATACCCTAAAAACAAAAGAATCCTAAATGGAAATTAATTTATTCTATGCATCAGTAAGAATTACTTAAGGATAAGGTTAACCAAGAAAGAGAATGATTTGTGGACTGAAAACTACAAAAAATCCTGGGTGAAATTAAAGACCTACGTGGAGAGACATCCCAAGTCCATTCTCCCTAAAATCTAATTGTGTTAGGATGGCAATAAACCCAAAGCACTCCACGTATTTAGTGCAATCCTATCAAAATTACAATCACATGAAAGCGAAACAAACCCAACAGATACCAAATTATCAAAGTAGTAAGAATAAAAAAATCTGAGGCCCAGCATGGTGGCACACATGACCCCAGCACTGGAGAGAGAGGGGTAGGCAGATTTCTGAGCTCTAGGCCAGCCAGGCCACACAATGAGGCCCTGTTTTTAAATAGAAATTTAGACGACTCACACGTCTTCGTTTTAATTACATCAAAGCTCCGCGTCAAAACAGTGCATTTCTGAGTAAGGGCAGATATAAAAGAGCCCAGAAATATGCTTAAGTGACCTTTTTCCCCCCAATAAAGGTACAAAGACCATTTGATGGGAAAAACTGAGGTTGGTTTTGTGACTTGTTTTTTTTTTTCAATAAGAGGGGTAGGAAAACCGGAAGCCAATATATAAAGAAGAGGAGAGAAAGGAGACAGTATTACATCAGATAACTGATCAAGGACCAAAATTAGAGACACTGAACTTGGCAACAATTATGACTCCAAGACAAAGAATAAAAAAAAAAAAAAAACCAAGTAACACAAACTGGACTATTAAATTTAAATTTTAAACTTGTTCATCAAAGAGTCAACCTGAGATGTAGGATACCCCGCAGATAAACTTCTGTTGGATATTTCCAGAGAGGTTTAACTGAAGAGGAAGGACACTGAACAAAGGCAGCGCTGGCTCAAGGGAGAGACCTCAATAAAGAAAAGCAGTCACGTCAGCACCAGATTCACCCCTCTGCTTCCCGACAGCAGGGGTAGTGTGACCAGATGGACTGTGTCCCATCAAACTGTAAGCAGAAAGAAGCCCGGCCTTCCTTAAGTTTCTTTTGTCTGCTACTCTGTCATGGCAATGAGCAAAGTAAGACCACAATGAAAAAGACAAAGCAGAAAGATAGAAAACATAAGCAAGTCATATTCTGAAAAAGGATTAACATAAAATTACGGATGCTCAGCATGCAAGAGGGTCAGTATGCAGCACAGTAAAGAAACCCAGACTAAGGCGGACTCCTACAATCCAGCAAAACACAACTGAAGCCAGTTTTCCAGAAAAGGGCTTGAGGATGTCTCCAAAAACATACAAATGGTGAATAAGCACACGAAAGGGGGTTCAACATCATTGGTCACTGTAAAAATGCAGGTCAAAGCACGTGATATGGATAACTATTACTGGTTAAGATGAAAAGTGCTAAGCTCTCACAATATAGAGATGCTGGTAGGGCTACACCGTCTTCCCAGTGGACATGTAAGTCCATATGGACATTTATAGGTGCTTTGAATAGTTACAAAATTAACAGTCAAAATATGAACTTAAAATTTCCACAAAGACTTGTCAATCAACAGTCAGGCAGTATCTACAAGAACTATAAAGCAGAAACAACCCAATGGCCATCAGCAGACAAAGGGATAAGTAGACTACGGAATTAATGTATGAAGGAAGATTAGTCAGTGGTAAAGGATGCTTGTGACACGGAAGGATCCTGAAAGCCTATCAACAGGAGGAAGCCAGACACAAAGGGCAAATATTTTCACTCCCTATAATACCTACAAGAGTGAAATTAGACACAAAGGCAAGATTTACAGCTCAGTAGCACTGGTAGTCTGGAAATAATTATGACTGCAAACACTGAATGTGCACAGCACCACTGAATTACTCTGAAAATGGCCAAAATGAATGTATATTTATGTCACAGAAAATAAATGGTGCAGAGTATTAAAACCATTCTCAGTGACTCCCGATGACTGTAACAGTTTCTCCATATTTGTGCCCTTATGAAAACCCCTCAATCAAGTATTAAGCTGGACTCAGTCACTCATTCTTTTTTCTTTTCATTTGTTTGTTGTTTTTTGAGACAGGGTGTTCCTGTGGCACCCTGGCTGTCCTGGAACTTATTCTGTAAACAAGGATAGCCTAGAACTCAAGAGATCCACCAGGCTCTGCCTCCTGAGTGCTGGAGTCAAAGGCATGTGTCACCACACCCGACTAGCAAGCCATTTCTAACCCACAAGGGCAAGGCAAGTGAGTGACTTGGAATCTCGGTCTGATGAACAGTGACGTTGCTGTCTTCTGGGTGACTTACTTGGGAAGTCAAGTTCCACACTGCCACACCATCAACAGAGACAACACGTCCACACTTGAGGAACTGTTTGTCCACACCCACATGATGAGCTCACCAGAGCAAGCCTTCTGGCCCAGTCAGAGTCTAATGACATCACCCAAACCAAAGCACCCAGTCAAGCTGATCCCGTACTTGACCCTCAGATACTGGCACTGTTTGCCCTAAGGTTTGTCCAAGTAGCAAGACAACCACAAAATCCTGGCACTTTTTTTTTTTTTTTTTTGGTTCTTTTTTTGAGCTGGGGACCGAACCCAGGGCCTTGCGCTTCCTAGGTAAGCGCTCTACCACTGAGCTAAATCCCCAGCCCCAATCCTGGCACTTTTAACACTAGAATAATACTATACAAGTTTGTGATTTACCATAAAAATTCCTTGTTAATTATATGTGCATAATAAGGTAGAGAGAGAGAGAGAAATGGGGGCTGGAGGGATAGTTGAGTGGGTAAGTACACTGCCTACTATTGCAGAAGACGCTCTTCAGTTCCCAGCATCCACACGGCTCACAACCATCTCCTCTGCTTTCTGTAGGTACCAGTCACTCACTTGGTAAACATACACACATGCAGGCATTCACACACATGGAGACAGATAAATCCGTTTAAAAGGAAAGAAAAATGTTCATCACAGGGGGACGAGAACATTAGCAGCTGAAACCAAGATGATCTGAACCAAACTTCATTGGCATTAAAAGTGTTTATTGGGAATATCATCCAATCTATACAAGTTATGTACAAGGCATGAAAATGGCAAACAGCACAAAATACGATTGAGGTATAAGCTAAGAGCACAGTATGTCATGTTTCAATAAATATAATCCAAAATTTGTAAACTAAGTAACCAGATAGATGAGTCATTTTTTTTAGTAAAACCATATAAAATATTTATTTCACGTGAGGTAGAGGACAGTTTTGTGTGTCGTGTAATGCAACCAACCACAGCAATTTTAATCATAAAACTATATGCATTGGCAAAATTATCAATTGAGTTATGCTCAATGTAGCTAATTTGTTTCAGTAGTTGCAGAAGGGACCATTCACATACTGCCTTCCCAGGTTAGAAACTGAGGGATAATTGAACTATTACACTGCCTTAAAATTACTACAGGAAGTCCTTCCAGCAGAAAAGCTAATGGTGACTACATGTATCACAAACTCACAACTCAAAAGGTGTCCTAGATTTAGCAATTATTCTAATGGGGTGTTTTCATGAGAATTACTTCAATGTGCTGTGCTTTCTTTATTTTCAAGTGAGGTATCTTATATTGAAGAAAAAAATCTTATAAATTTCTTTTATACTAAACTAACTTTAAACACTATTTTGTTTTCTGGGCTTAATTTTAAAATGTTTTGTATTTGATCACTTTCTAATTCCAAAACAGTAGCACTATATAAGACATTTAATTCTATTTCTAAACAAGCTTCAAATTGTATTACATATTTTAAAAGCCATTTAAGTGGGAAGATTAAAAAAGACTGTCCTTTTAAACAAGATACAATACAAAATACCCATATATGCTTTTCTTCCAATAGTGGAAACGCTTAAGTATTTTACACTAGAAAAAAAAAACGTTAAGCTCTGTTTAAATATCTCAGTTCCACGAGTATAATAAGTAATGCAGCAGTTCATATCACATATTGCTGATTGCTTCCATGAAACCATTAACAAGTAGATCCAAGTTCAGGAGCAGGGGTACAGCATGGACACAATCTGTCGTCAGTTTGTAATGTCCTGCCCTAAAGGTTAAATGCATAACGGACAAGTGAAAACAAGCATCCTTCCCTATTCACTCAAAGCATAGCATGGTGGGCAGACCTTCCAGAAGTGGATGAAAACCCTCAGGACTAGCTGTGCAGCTCTTGCTAGGGAAATACCTCGGGCACATTTCTTATTACTTGTGCTTCCTTTTCATTTTGCTTTTCTGCAGACAGGAGCCACAGACACAGACACTGGTTGTTCTGGCGGACTCTGGAGGGATGCAGGGAGCCTGCAAACAATGCGGTTACTTCACTGTTTCACCGACTTCGGTCTGCTTTATAATTCACTATGTACAAATCAGTTTTTTCATTACTCCTTCCCACCCCTGTACAAAAGATTTTACATATAAACAGCTTATATATTAAATATGTTATAAAATTAGCTCAAGAAGCATAAAACATCCTTATTTCCAAAACACAAGAGATATAAGCGAAAGACTATACTTCAAAAATGGTAAAGCCCGAGCCAAGCCTAAGTTGTTGGTAGAATCTTTCAGTGCTGGGTCTCAGCTGTGGTTTGTTTAAAGCCTGCTTGACGGCAGCAAGAGCTTCCACACTTAATACCTTGATACACGTGGTGCAAAGTCCTCAGTGTGGACCACAGAGAAAAACCACCCACAGCAAGCATCACTCTTCGCTCAGTATAAAAGCTAACGCCTGTGTCTTCCACTCCTAAACATAGCTTTTCAGAGTAAATGGTCTCATTTCTCCCTAAACAGAGGATGGACTCTGAAGGGAAATCTGCTTGCCCAGTGAACTTGGCACAGCACACGAGACCTAACACCAAAGCAAACCTTAAGACAGCAACCAACACACAAAGCGAGCATGCACAAAGCAAGCTTCCTATGGGTATTTTAGCAGAGGTCACTTGTGGAGGAGTACAGAATTTCAAAGTTGGTTTTCAAGCTATATGGTGCAATGTAAATTAAAGTTACTTTCAACAGTAGGAGATATGATATTTACAGCTGATTAAAAATTACTTTAAAGGAAGTTTAGACAGAAAACGATGGCACATCATTTCATCTTCTGGAAAGCGAAGGCTACGCTCAACAATGTCACGAGGCAAGTTTCATCAAGACTAGAAAAATCACACTTACTAAGCAGCACATAAGCAGAACACTTCTGTCAGAAAAATAAATGGTGCAAGTCCTTGAGTCTGCCTCCCACACAGCCAAGCACACTGAACTGACATCTAAGCTAATGCTATTTTACAAACGCCTGTGGTTTCCTTCTCCAGAGCTAAATAAAATGACATATATGGTCCCTGTGCCACTTAACATGTTTCTCCCAAGGAGGTTACAAAAGTCAATACATTAAATTATAGAACATAGCAGAATAAAACCACATTTAGGTCACAATATATTTAGGAAACAAACTCCCTTTAGGAAAGTGGAAAAATTGCCTTAGACATCAGTATCATAACACAAAGTATGACCATAACAGGTGTGATAACCCAGGGCTCTGGTGTCTCACAGCGGGGAGGACAGTGACAGCCGTTTCTCCTAAGTTATCCCTTAGCACAGATCTCAAGTCACTGCACGTAGTACCATGAGACAGTTCGGGACACATGAAACAGAAGATAATGCCACAGCTGCTTTCAGGGACGTCCCTAAAAGAACTGCACAGGGCCAGCGGTGGTGGGGCTCATCCTGCCAACCCAACACTTGGGAGACAGAGGCAAGAGGGTCTCTGCAAGCTGGAGACCAAACAGAACAAAAACAACAAAGTACAAAGTCGCTAAGAATTTCCCCTAGTAAATCCCAAGCCAATCATCTAGTAATGTGAAATTCGATGGTAAAAATGTCAGACTTCATGTGCAAAAAACAAAAACAAAGAAAAGTGCAGAGGCTGCCCTCCCTCAAATCACGGAATTCATGTCATCTACAGTTCCTGCTCCTAGCAGATACTCCCACTGTGGATTATTAACCTATCACATTTTCTTAGCTGACTGTAAATTCCTGATTTTAAGATCAAAAAGTCATAATGGTCCATTTGTGCAAGTTTTAAGATAACATTTAAACATACAAAAGTCCAAAATAATCTTTAAGATATTTAGTATTTTATAATTTAAAAGAAAAAATCCATTATATAAATTTCTTAAGACCTTTGTAAGACTACATATAAAAACTGTACAGAGCATTGTGAGTTACATAGGAAGCGGTGTGCGTCAGTGGAATCCACTTTCCTCATGCACATGAATGAGTACTCCACACCTCTATTAACAGGAAAAGTTCAGAAACCATTTTAATTTTCTGAAGTCACACACACATATCTAGATATGGTCACTCTTAAACAGAAAGACAAATTACAACTGCTTCTTGTGTGTAGCATCAGAGCACAGCAAAGTGTGCCCCACCCACCCGCTGTATGTCGGGGAGGTGGTACTAGCATTTCATCAGGAAAACTCCTCTAGGAGGAAACCAGAGGAAACTCATTCTACAACCTGAACAAAGTAACAACAGGCTGGGTGTATAAAAGTCAAGAGATTCTGTAATGAGAAGGATACAGAGTGAGTAGCTTTGTATCATAAACATTACCTCTATATCTACGGTCGAGCCTGAAACAATGCATAAGAAAACTGACACAGGTACTTCCCACCACAGGATGCTGCTTTGGAAAGTGTAACTGTTAGAAATACAGGTAGACTGCCTACAGTTCAAATTACATAGGTTATTATTACCAAGCCAACTGGAAAAAGTACAAAGGAGCATACATTTTCATTCATTTGGAAATGGAAAAATCTGTATTAATATATAATCTTCACTTTTGCTGCCCTATAAATGAACAGAATGCCTAGCTACCTTCATGCAAGTAAGATGTTAGAATTCAATTTTCAAAGCAAGTGACAAACATGAAGCCCTGCCAACCAAACACAGGCGCGTCTCCTCTTCCGCTTACTCCTTGGCGGTCTTGGACGACTTCACGATCTGCAGCTTCAGTTCCTTTATCATCATCTCTAGCTTCTGCCTCGCCTCCCGCTCCTGTCTCAGTTCATCTTGCAGTTCTTGCCTGTCGGCCTCAGCATGGTCTAGTCTTTGCCTCAGTTCTGCCAGCTGTGTGATTTAAAAGCCGATGTTAGTTTTCCATCACTTTGACTTGCTTCCCATTCAGTCATCCTGCCATGGCTATGAAACAAAACGAACTGTTTTCCTGCATATCTTAGAACACCTAGTACTTGTGACAACTGACGTGACAATGGACTGGAGGACTAGGAGCGTCACGAGGAACAAGCATGTGGCATGCTCGCACAAAGGCTGCTGGCGTCACTCCGACAGTCTGCACAGCTGCATGTCCATGTGCTCGTCTTCAGCGTTTGTGAGAGAGCGACACAGGCTTACTTATGTTTGCCTCCACTTCCAAATACAGGAGGCAATAGTTGTGTTTGCTAATTTGGAACAAAAGCTCATCTTACTCTATCAAAATAACGAAAAACTAGATCCTATTTACTTGTTTATTCATTTATATGGTGCTAGAGATCGAACACAGGGTCCTATACATGTTAAGCAGATGCTTTACCAATCATCTACATTCCCTAGGCCAAAAAGATGCAAAATTTTAGAGTACTAGACATTAGTAATTTAAATAACTGAATTACAGAATTTCAATTAAAAGTGAAAATAATAAAGGTTAAAAAACCTTATTAGAGCCAGGTGTGGCGGCACACACACTTAATCCCAGCACTTGGAAGGCAGTCAGATCTCTGATTTTGACTATACAATGATACCTTCTCCACACATCCCCACAATGAAAGCAGATAAAGGAGGAGAGGGGAGGGAAAGAGAAAGAGAATGCACTACCTTAGTGAATAAAAGCTGTGCTTAAAACAATTTCCCATCCTGAAATCTAGCCCGACTTGACCAAAGTAACTCCTTGACAGTAAGGTCCAGCCCATGCCACAGGTCCAGCCCATGCTGCAGACGGCCACTCACCTGGGCTGCGTATTCAGCCTCTTTGTCTTTCTCTACGTTTGAGTCACAGGTGCACTTCTGCTTCATCACCTGCTCCAACTTCTTCTCTAAGTCTCTCTGCTCAATATAAAATTCCTCCATCCTCTGAGCATGCTCATTCTGCAAAGACTCAAGCTCTTTCTGTAGATTCTGCTGCTCTTCAGTGAGCTCCTTCATCGCCTTTGAACTGCTCAGCATCTCCACTTCCTGTAACATAAAGTGAAAATTCTTTATTTCTATCCTTAGGAAGAACTAAGTCACAAGGTGTGTGAAGTGCAGCCGTGTTGTCATGTCTGCAGAGAAGTGACCGTGAGAGAACTGCTTCTCAGTACAAACCACAGCAGCGGAGTCCATCTGCAGTGTCCCATCTGACTTTCTTACTACTGAAATGTATCTTAACTGACTGTTTCTAGCCGGGCAGTGGTGGTGTGCACCTTTAATCCCAGCACTCAGGAAGCAAAGGCAGGTGGAGCTCTGTGAGTTCCAGGACAGCCAGAGCTACAGGGAAACCCTGTCTCAGAGGAAAACGGAGAGAGAACAATGGCTACTGCTTAGACAGTTACCATCTGCAACTGCTGCTTCTTCTGTAGAATTGAGTTCAGCTTCTCCTGCTGTCTCACATAGGTTCTCATCACGTCTTCCATGATCTTCCCCTTGTCGTCTTCACAAGTAACATCTCGGACCAGAAGTGGAGAGGAAGCTCCAGAATCATGCTTGTCTATGTCTCTCACTAAGGTGCAAACGGTAGATTCAGATTTCTTTTTACTTGTAGAATTATTTGAGACCGATGAATCTTTAGGAAAAAATAGGGGGGGGGCATTAATACCATTGGTAAAAAGTCACTGGAACAATCCATAAGTTAAAAATAAATTCCATTTATAAATCAATCAAAAGCAATAAAAGACTTAGAGAAGGAAATTAACAAACGCAGTGCCAGATGACAACTACAAAAGAAACTAACACATGAACAGGAAATGACACTCCATGCTCATGGAATAAGACTTCATCTACTCAGTGTGATCCGCATCTAAATCGCAGCTCCTATTTCTGCAGAAACTAAATAGCTCGTTCTAAGATTCACATTGAAATGTGAGAAATTCAAAATACTAAAACAACCTAGAAAAAGAGTAATAAAGTTGGGAAGACTCACAACCCCCAACTTCAAATCTTCCTGCAAGCTACATTACAGCGTGGGGCTGATGGTGTTTGCCCATCAGTGTGAAGACCCGAGTTTGAATCCCCAGAACACTTGTAAAGCCATGTGCAGTAGCACACGATTATAATTCTAGCCTTCCTAAGGCAAAATAAGTGCAGATACAGTTGAATCCCTGAGGCTTGAACGACAACTGACAAAAAGACTGTGTCTCAAGGTAGGAGGTAAAGAGCAACACCCAGAGTTGTCCTCTAAGCTACGTGCACCCCACACAAATGTATGCACATGTATGCACACAAACACATCGCACATACACACCAGCAAAACTGTGGTGCCGACAGAAGACTAGACATTTAAATAAGCAAAAAGGAACGCAGAGTCCAAGTGCTCACTTCGACAGCACATTTGCTAAAGCAGAATTATTCCCAATTACACAAGGCCTGAGAAGGACAGCATGCAAACTTGTAAAGCAGTACCTATGTTTTAGAGCAAAGTACATGGATATATATGTATGAAGATATACTATGAAGCCTATTGCTTTGTATGCTAACTAAAGAGTAATTTCAGAATCCAAGCCAGGAGCGGTAGGTGACATACACCTGTGATCCCAGCACACAGGAGGCTGATGGAGGTCAAACTCAAGACCAGCCTGGGCTACCAACAAGGACCTTGTCTCAAAAACTTTCAACTGCTGTTATCATGGTGCCAAGACAATTCAACCAGAAAGGAACAATCTCTTCAACAATGGGCAGCAATACGAACATGTAAGCAGAAAGAAAAAGAAGTAAAACTTCTATTAACATAAATGCTACTTCAAAATGATCTAAATACAAGATCAAAGAATTAACTGTAAAAGCTAAAGCCATTACGTAAAAATCTCTCTGGCCTTGGCCTAGACAATGCATTTGGAGGTGCGACCCGTGAGGTAAGAAAGCAAATTAAACAACAAACTGAGCTGCACACAAATAGCGACCTCACTAACAGAACGAAGGACGGGAACTGAGACTGGCAAATCTCTGTCTAATAAGGGTCAAAACATAGAGAGAGTCCTGGAA
The DNA here is from genome assembly GCF_011064425.1 of Rattus rattus. Classification (NCBI taxonomy): domain Eukaryota; kingdom Metazoa; phylum Chordata; class Mammalia; order Rodentia; family Muridae; genus Rattus; species Rattus rattus. Next base: position 125,359,971 of record NC_046156.1, on the reverse strand, counting down.
GTCCACACGAGAGAAACAACCCACACTAAAACAAGCTAAGGTTGTCAACGGGCTTTTCCTGCAAATAAAATATCCATAAAGACATACTCAACTTCACCAGTCATTAGGAAATGACAAGTCCAAGTCCTCACAACACTGTACCATACATAACCTCTGCAATGACTGTACTCAGAATAGACAGTTCCAGTGCTGACAGAGATGTGCGGACTGTAAACCTTCAAGGACAGCTGAGAACTTGTCAACCGTGTGCCTACTGTGGAACAGTCTAACAGTCTCTCAGAACATCAGCAGTCACACAGCCCAATACACTCCACCACTAAACGCATACTAACGAGAACTCAAAGTGTATGTCCACACTAAAACTTGCATGCCAGTTGGCAGTATTCTTCATAATAACTACATAGGGGGCACAATGCAAAATAGCTACTAACTGAAGAGGGGTTCAACAAAACCTGCATAGGCGCAGGAAAACATTCAGTTCTTTTCTTAGAAGAAATTGTTCCTACTAGAAACACAGAAGAGAAAAACATGCCTAGTAAAACCAGACCTCAAAACCACACACTGTCCTTCTTTTTATCTAAACTGTCCAGAATAGGCACATCCATAGAGACCACAGAGGGTCAAGGAGCTAAAGTCACCCATCGGGTCACTGCCACAGGATGACAGGGATCTATCTGTACAGGAGCCATGACAATGCTCTGGGAAGGAACAGCTGGGACACTTTTCACGACATGGTGGTTACCCTAGAGACAAACAGATTGTATGCTTTGAACTTCTATGGTAGGCCAAACTACCTCACTTTGTTTTTTAATTTAGTTTCTGTTAGTTGTGTTTTGCCTGTGTGTATGTTGTATATCATGTGTACTTATATGTGGTACCAGCAGTGGTCAGAAGAAGAAATCAGGTCCCATGGAACTAGAGTTACAGGTGAGTTGTAAGCCACCGTGTGGGGGCTTAGGAATCAAACCCAGGTCCTCACAAAGAGCAACAAGTGCTCTTAACCACTGAGCTAGCGCTCTAGTCCCTCACATTACTTCTTAATCATTAAAGAAAGTTAATTAGAAACCAAACAGAATGCAAGTGTTATATTACTATCATAGTTCAATTCAGAAGAAACTGAATCACAGCAATAATAATAATTCAAATACAGGAAGCTGTCACACTGTATGCAGACAGGACTGCCAGACGGACACCCGAGGGATGCTAAATACTTCAGCTGCATGGCATTGAGCATGGCTAAGCTGCAATGCGCCATGGAACAGGGCTGTATCTTCATGCACACCTTCCCTATGGTCTACGCATTTTAGAAGGCATAGGAAACAGGCAGGTTTTCTCTGAGGTATCAGCCAGCATCTGCACCGATGTCATCTATCTGTCCCAACCTTGCTTTACTGTATAAGCAGTCCCATTCTATACCTCCTGAACCACAAATCCAATGCAGATATATTTAACATCAGGTAAGTGGTATCTCTGTTTACAGAAGAAAAACAGTGAAGATAAGGGATTCCACCAACAAGAAGGGGAAGGAAAAAGGGAGGTGACAATGTCACTGCATGGGAGCTAGTCGTCCTCTCTCATCATCCTCCACAGGCTGCCACATTCTAGAAAGCTCACAATTGAGGTGCAAAGAAACCATCCTGAGTTTTCAAAGTTAGAACTGCTTTAAAGTAAAAGTTGTGGTTACATAAGGGGAAATTACCTTAAATACAAAAAGCCTTTAAAATACTGAGCAAATGTGTTTCTTAACTATCTGATTTGAAAAACATAACTTCTGAATACTTACCTAAACAACTGTATAATTCTCTACTGGTTTTTAAATCCATTTTCTCCTGCTCCTCAAGTGAGACGTCTGGGTAAGACACTGTCTTTTGGCGCTTACTACTATCATGAGGCTTTTCTGACTGTTTGGAGATGGACTTACTTGTCTCTGCCTTGGTGACCGCTTTAGACTGGGACGCAGCAGAGGCGAGCGACACATTCGGTGCAACCACTTTGTCACACATGTACAAGTAGTAGCTGAGACAGAGGGAAAAGAAAACACACATTACATCACGCTAAGTCTGCATTAGGATGTGAAACCCACCGCTCTACACCCTCAGGGCTCAGCTACCAGAATAACCAAGATAAAACACAAAGAATCCAGGCCATGGAAAAGACTTCTCAGAAAAGAAAGTCCATACTTAAGACAGCAAAACTGAGGGATTTTGCTATTTTGAGAATAACTTCAAAACCCTAAAAAATAAATAAAATTAGAAAACAAAAGTGAGTGTCTTCCTCTTTCCTTAAGACCACCTGACAATTAAAAAGGATGGAAGCCCAGGCCTGACACCTCACATCTGTAACCCCAGGCCTGCCTCCTGGGCTCTACTACTTTCTCAACACACGAGTAACTACGGATGCCAACTCCTGGGCTTCTCAGCAGCTCTGTTGGTGAGGCCCCAGAGAGCACAGGAGTAGTGCCCAGCTGCCCCACAATCCTTGCAACAAAATCCATAGAACGGTCTCTTAAAATTATTAATGAAGCAGCAATAACAGACACTACAAACCTAAACTAAAAGAACAACACTGATTTTTCTCCAAGTTCACGTAACTGTGAGCTTGAGTCATCTACGAGTCTTACATAACAAATCTGAGACACTTCACAGAGTTAGAATCTAAGTAACCTTCCAAGCGGAGAAGCGGTCCCTTCTCTGACCCTGCCCATCTCCTTTTACATCTCAATTTCTTTTCTCTAACTCTTCCCTCCCTCCATTCCTTCCGGTCTCTCCCCACCCTCCCCCCAGATCTACTCCTCCATTTTTCTTTAAGGGGGAGAGGAGCGCAGACCGCCCAGGGATACCAACTGAACATGCCTGGCATAACAAGGTACAACATGACCAGCCTCACACAAGGCTGGACAAGGCGACTCAATAGAAGGAAAGGGCCCCAAGCACAGACAGAAGAATCAGATGTTCCACTTTCTCTCTGTAGGATGCCTGTGTTACTGCTCTTTATCTCTAGGTCCGAACACTTGGTATTCTAATTAAAAATTAAACAAACCCTCACGGATTTAATATCGCCTAGAAGACTTAATAAGAAACTGTATGATAGTGATTTGTGCACATTTGTGAATTTTAAGGTTCAGACTGAACTAGGATTTTATTGAAATACAAACTCTTGATTTTGAAAGATGTGGTTATAAAATTTCCAAGTTTCAAATCCATTTGTTTTTAAAATTACTATGTGGGGTACACACTTTTAATCTCAACATTCAGGAGGCAGAGGCAGGTAGACAGACCTCTGTGAGTTTGAGGCCAACCTGGGCTACATAAGGAGGCCAGCCAGGGTTACCTAATGAGAACTGGTTTCAAAAAATAAAAATAAAACAAAAAGCAAAGTAACACATTCATCTCTTGAGATAAAATAAATTGATTCAATTTCTACTTCAAGATTGAAATTTTATATACACCCACACAAAAGATGCATTCAATCCCAATGTTCTTGCCTAAAACAATTCTGAATTAGCATTAGCTAACAAGGAAAACCTAAAGGTAAGCGACTTAAGTCTTAATTCCTAGAACTGTACCTGGAAGACAGCTGTTAATAAACAGATAAACAAACCAACTAAGAATCAAACAGTCAGGGAAGGGGTGGGAAAAACAAACAAACAAGCAAGCAAACAACCACTAGACAAGCTAAGGCTCACTCACCTGGGGTGTAAAAATGAATGGGTCTGAGGAACGTGGTCACCTTCCTGTTTTATAACAGGATACCATGGTGGCAATTCCATTGCCGAAGGCGTATCTGTCTGTAGGAGTACACAGAAAGGAACATTACTGAGAGGAAAAGATGATCCTCTTTGCTCAATATGGTTCAAGGGATAGAACCCAGGGATTAAATCCAGGGTCTTGCCCTCGTTAGTTAAACACTCTAACCACTGGGCTTCACAGCCAGGCCCTGTTGGCTAATCTTCTGTCCACTTGATAGGGCTGCAGAACAAGTGTCACATTTTTAAGGCTCATCTTCTATTAGGAGCTCTCCCACAGTGCTATGTCTCATTTCTTGAGACTTATCGACTGCTAACTATCTGGTCACAACTTTCAATACGCACATTCAAATGGCACAGCTTAGCAGAAACAATTTCATACTTTGGAAATCAATTCCAAATAAAATAACACAACCCTGAAAATACACAGCATTGAGAACCTCTTACTCTTGGTGCCACAATCGACTTTCCTCTACCCCATAGCCACAGCTCTTGCTAAAATTTTAACTAGATACCATTCTATAGCATTAAGTATTCTGGCCAATTAAACGTGAAACTACTGTGCTTGCTATTAAGAATTAGTAAACCATATTCCTCATAAATATTAAAAACTTTTTTTAAGTACCTATAAAGGAACAGGGGAATGGTAACTGGTAATTTCCTAAGTATTACTGGCTAAGAATTTTACACACTCTGATTAATTCTAATAAATGCCCCCTCCATTAAGCAGTGATCTTTAGAACAACACTAAAAGAATAGTCTATGGTTCTAGCAGTTTTCTTGTCTTGGCCTGGATGATACTTTGTCCTCACATATGTCCGTGACAGTCACTCCCCTGATTGTGAGGAGAAATAGGGAACAAGGGTCCCTGACAGAAAAGCGAAGGAGGAGCTGAAAGGGGCCAGATGAAGGCAGACAGCAGAGATGCGATGTGCACAGGTCCAAGAGTGGGTTAAGGACGGTCACCTAACAGGGCACCTGGCTAATCTCTGAACGCTTGCTCTGAGAGCCTCCAATCCCATCTGCAATCAGGAGGCAGATGGAGACTAACAAGCTCATAATGAAAACACAGAACTGTGGCTATAGCCCAGGGCAGAGTACTCGCCTGGCATAAGCAAGGCCCTGAGTTCAATCTCCAGCACTGCACATAAAAAGTGTGATGGTTGGGTGAGATGGCTCAGTGGTTAAGAGCACTGACTGCTCTTCCAGAGGTTCTGAGTTCAAGTCCCAGCAACCACATGGTGACTTACAACCATCTGTAATGGGATCCTATGCCTCTTCTGGTGTGTCTGAAGACAGTGACAGTGTACTCACATACATAAAATAAATAAATCTTTAAAAAAATATATAATTCTATCCTTATATTTTACCAAGTTCTTATGTCTATGAATCTTATTCCAAAAAAAAAGAAAAACTCAAGTTAATAAAAAAAAAAATACAAAAAAAAAAAAAAAAAAAAAAAAAGTCTGATGGTGATCATACAAGGGATGGTCACCAACACTAAGAGTTAGGGAGGGTAGTTTGTATGTCCCAACATTTCAGGTCAGGAAAGAACACAAAGGGAAGAATGACATGCAGTTCTTAGTAAAAGTAAAATCAACTAGCAGTGGCCCAGGGGCTCATGGGAGTCTCGTGGGGAGACATGTTGCTAATGAAGAAAACCATTGTAAACTAAAAAAACTTCTGAGCGATCAGACAAGCAACTCAATGCCTGAAACAAACCAACCAACAAACAAAAAGACAAAAAACAGAAGGAACAACTCTAGAGTAAACTTTACACAACTTCACAAGTGTGACTTTAATGCCACGGAAAACTTTTTTAAAAAGTAAAGAAAACTGAAAAGAAATGTTGGGTGAGGTGGCTTACATTAGACACTTGGTGTCACATGTTAGACACCTGTCACTAAGTGGAATAACAAGAGTTCAATCTCTGGAACTCACACAGCAGAACTGACTCTTGTAAGTTGTCCTCTGACCACAACAAGTATGTCCATAGCAAATGCTTCCCCCAATAAATAACAGTAATTTTTAATATTTAGAAAAGTAAAAAAGTGAAAAATAATTTGTATTGTTGGGAGATCTTAATGTTTTCTAAGAATTACTAGATGAGGAAATTGAAATACAAGTAAGACTACAATATTATAGAAGAAAAGAATATTTTCATAAATTAATCTTTATTTTTAGTTTACATGTATAAATATTTTTGTGTGCATGTTATCTGTGGATCATGTGCCCGAGGAAACCAGAAGGAGGCATAAGATCCCCTGGAACTGGAGTTGCACATGGTTGTAAGCCACCTCATTTGTGGTGGGAATCAAACCCAGGTCCTCTAAGAAGAGCAACCAACTATCGAGCCACCACAGGAATGCTTTAAATGGCTTAAAAGTTGATTATCAAAGTAAGAGAGAAAGAGTCAGAGAGAGCCAGGGACAGAGGAAGGGGAAGGGGAGGGAGAGAGGGAGAGGGTGAAGAAGAGAGCACACTTGATCCCAGCACTCAGGAGGCAGAAGCAGGGGGATCTCTCTGAGCTCAAAGCCACCCTGTGTCTACAGAGTAAGTTCCAGGATACCTAGGTCTACAGAGAGAAACTCCAGCTCAAAAACAATATAAAACAACACAAAACAAGAAAGAATGGGTTATTAATTGAAGACTGCTATGTGAGTAGGCTATTTTTCTGGAAATAAAATCCACGAAGCTAATAAAATATTCTTTAAGATTCCAATAAGTAGCACAATTCTGATGTATTATTATTCAGAATCAGGGCAAACTCAACCACTTACTTACAAAGTAAAGCAATCAGTTGTTCACAGGTCCTCGGCCTACAGCAGACTAAAAAGAAGTGACTTCTAGCAATAAATACTAAAGGATAAATGTTCATAGAGCACTGATAACCTGAGAGAAGAATTACAGAATATAGCCATAAAACCTGCTGTAGCAAAAGATAATCTGAGGGTGTCAGCATAGGCCAGAGCAAGTCATTTACTACATTTCAATTGTGTATGACTAAACCAGTACTTTGAGTTACTATGGTAACTGATGCTTAAGTCTTGAGTCCAGATGACATCATCAAGCTATATTCTGTAAACTATTTAGATCTAAACTTATTTGAAACACTTAAAGTCGCTTTAAATATTTACAATTTTAGGGATCTAATTGAACAGTTAAGAGTACTGGTTCCTCTTGCAGGGGATGCAGGTTCAATTCCCACCACCCACATGGAGGCTCATGACCATCGCTAACTCCAGATCTATGGGATCACACATCCTCTTGTGATCTCCAGGGGTGCCAGGCACATAAGTAATACACACACACACACACACACACACACACACACACACACACACACACACACGCAAAACACTCATACACAGAAATGTAAAAAATTTTAAAGATACAAAAGGTGTTATTTTTTTTTTTGAAAAACCTGCTTTCTTTAACACTGTGATGCTCAGGGTAGCTTAACCCCGTTTGATGAGAGGGCGGGCATGCTGAGAAACATCAGTAATTCAGTAATTACTCTAATAATCCAGGGAAATACAAGATTATATTGAATTAAGTCAAACTCTGTGGTTAAACTCATTAAACAAAACTCATAATTGGTCTTATATCTTAAACAAGTCTAGATATATTGCCCAATAAATCACTTCAAACATTAAAGTTAAAATCACTACACTGAACCACACATTAAATAGGTTTTCCTAGTATACTGACTAGAATCTGAAATCTTCAGAACAGCTTGCAAGAATTTTTCAAACTTTGATTTTGGAATATGACAACTTTAATCACTAAATTTATTTCAAAAGCCTACTTTGACTTGTGTGGTCATTTTATTCATAATACAAGCACAGAATGCCCCTTTTTAAACATTTGAGGCAGTGTCTCATTATGTAGACCAGGCTGGCCTTGAACTCAAGACATCTACTGCCTTTGCCTCCTGAGTGCTAGGACTAAAGGCTTGAGCCACCACGCTTGGTTATTATGCCTTTAGTTCAGCAATTTCTCTACATTTGAAACATAACTTTTGCGTTTATTTATTTTTAAGTATTCATCCTCCTCAGTTTCTATTCTTTGTTTCTTATTCTTACATCAGTCAACTAAAAGAGTCACAGACCACAGGCTCTGAGCAAACGTCCTGTTCGAGTTTGCCATCCGTTGCTATGGTAAATACCATGGGCAGAGCAAGGTGGGGAAAGGGCTTCTATGACTCACACTTCCAGGTAACAGCCCATCACCACAGGAAGTCAACACAGGAACTCGAGGTAAGCTGAGGCGGACACCCGTGGACTAAGGTTGTTTATTGGCTTGCTCTGGCTTCTGCTCAGCTAACTTTCTTATACAGCCCTTCTTATATATCACCATAGGGTGATAGGGCTTTCTTATATCACCCTATGGCTGATAATGCCTACCACGGGCTGAGCCCTTCCACATCAATAAGCCATCAAAAAATGCCAATCTGACCTAGGCAATGCCCCAAGCAGACAACTGAAGCTAGCTGGAACACTCCCTTCAACAGTTACCTGATATTGTCCCTAGCCAATATCTGATTCCCCCATTCAACCCTAGCAAGTGGCTATCTGGCCTCTCAACAGTAACTGGAGGTCGAGAGCGTGTTTATTTTACACATCAGTACCTAGCACCATGCCTACCACGCAGTGCTTTGGGTGACTCTGAAGACCCTGGAGTAGCAACGGTCCATGCGGAGCATTTGCCTAGCATGTGTGCTCAACTAGCTCGCGGGTTCAACCATCAGCACCAGTGAAGAGAACACGAAAGGACATAAGAGGCAGGGGAGTGGCACAAGGTTACTTACTGGCTACCAAGAAACTCCAGACACTCTCAGATTTGGATCTTTCTCCTCCATGAAGCACAGGGGAAGCTGAACCTGTTTGGTTGCATTTTCTAAGATGTACAACTTTATACAAATCCTAAGGGATGCACAATGCCAACAGTGATAAAGTACTGCAAATCATTTTGCCTAAATGCTGCGGTAAGCCATAAAACACACTCCTAACGAATTATCCTAACTGCATGTTAAAAACAATTAAGCACATATTACAAAATGAAACAGTAACAGTCATGCCAGATTTTCTCTTCTAAGCCTGCATTTGTGTCAACATACAAATTAGGTTTTAGGGAAAGAATATAATTAAATGATACCGCAGTAACGCTCCGCTCCTGATCAGAAATACAAATTAGATCCCGAAACCAGAGCATCCTCTGCCTTTTGTCTTACACTCGATGTGGGACAATTTACTCCTTTGTGTACTCAAACACTAAAGCAATATGCATTTTCCCGCTTGGCAAGTGGAGAAGAACATCACTTAGTAACTGAAGGCAGAGTCTTATTATTTTAAATGCTCTACTGCTGGACTGCCCCACCATCGTCTACGTCAAAATTAACAGATGGCACCATTTCACACATACAAAGTTTCAGATACATTATTTCAATCCAAAGACTCCTTTTCTACTAAACATCAAATTAACACCCATGAAAAGAAAATTTAAAGGATCCCAAAATGTTTAATAAGTTAATTTTTAATAAATAACCCGTAGGAAAAGTCTTAAAGTTTTCCTACACGTCTACATCTTGGCTCTGGTACCTCGAGTACACAGCCCTTACATAATCAGACATCCTAAGCAGCAACAATTGGTCTGGGTGACACATGCTAATCAGTTTCACAATGACACAGTTTAGGGAAGTTGACTTCATCTTCTAAAAAGAATTTTTGGTACTACTTTAAATACAAAAGCATGTCCACCTGCTCCAAGCTATTTGTATCAAATACTCCACACTGCACTGAATTCTTATGCGTGCTAGGACTGCACTCCAGAATAAACTTGGTTTCTAAGTGGTATGCTTATTTTTGTAATTATAATATCAGATTAATATTATGCTCTTTAATTTGTAGTGACAAATGTTTATTATCTAAAAAACTAAGACAATGTTTTAAAATGCTGATCAATCTTCCAAATTCCCAATAAAAATTAAAATTAAGACATTTACATGTTTTTATATTTAGAGTGAGTGTGAGTATGTGTTCATATGAGTTGAACGTGTGTGTGTTTGAGAGAAAGTGTGTATGTTCATGAAACAGTTCTGTTCTCCCACCATGGATACCCTGGGGCCTGAACTCAGGTCATCAGGATTGATGGAAAAGCCCTTACCCACTGTCACCTCATTGTCCCCTCCAAAAAATCTTTTAAAAGCAGAACTGTTAAAAATGCTAAAACGGCCCTGGGCTCCAAAACGGTCCCCAGCTCCAAAAAAAAAAAAAAAAAAAGCTAAAACAGGGGTAGAAAGATGGCGCACAGTTAAGAGAACTGTTGTCTCTTACAGAGGAGCCCGGTCGGACTCCCAAACCCACATGGTAACCCGGAAACATCTGAAACTCCGGTTTTGGTAGCTATGACAGCTTCTTGATTTCTTTGCAGGCACCAGGCATACAAGTGACACATAGACATATTCAGACAAAACACCCACACACATCAAACAACAGTTAAAAGTGCTACAAATAATAATCATCTTTAACTTCTTGTGTTCAGACAGTATGCCGGCCGGCAAGCTTAACAGTCTTAATGGGATGCTTACATGAGAACTAAAATATAATGCGCATTATTATATAATAGGTTCAACATAAATCAACGACCTCTCCAAGGACACCACTAGATCACAGCTATTACTGCTTAAGAAATATCTCCTTTAGTATGAAATGAGATGCCTGGCTCTGGGTCTCTTTAGCATATGTAACACTAAGACATTCAAGTGGTCAGTAAATGACTGCAGAGGTACACAAAGCACCTCGTAGCCCATGGCTGCCAACAACGTTCACTGAAGGAAACCCAATCCCTCAGATGGTATCTGCTTTCCTCAGCATGCTCAGCATATTGTGAATGATTATGTCAACAACTGAAATGAAATAGTGTTATGTGGTTGCAAATAGCTACTTAAGCGCTTTTCAGCTTTAGGTTCATGCCACAGTTCTTGAGAATTAACTAACCTAATGCAAAACCGAGGCACAGTGATCTAAGCACCTGCATTAACGTATCTAGAGCTGATCCCGTGGATCCCCGGGAGTGACATCAATGCCTGCTGCTCACACTGAAAGACCAAACTCTGCAATAATAAATATGTAGTCGTTATCGTAAACCGTGTGAAGCTATAGTACAGTTATCCCTTTGCAATGTGAGGAACTGGTAAGAGTCTTGTTAGGAATTAAAGAAATTAGGAAAACGAAATTTTATACTATGAGCTTTACGTAAGAAACTACGAACATCAGCACGCTGCTTTTTCCTCCAAGTGCTTAGGATCAGTCCAGAGCCCTGTACACACCAGTCAAGCATCCAGTCACTGAGCTACATCCTTAGACAATTAAGCAGTGCTCTAATTTGCTTTCAGTCATGGTGACAGAACACTGACCAAAAACAACCTGGGAAGGCAAGAAAGGGCTTATGTGACTTTACTTCCAAGTCACAGTCCACCATGGGAGAGAAGTCAAAATCAACTCAGGCAGGAACTGAAGCAGACACCACTGAGGAAAGCTGATTCCTGGTTTGCTTGGCTTGCTTGCTTCTACAAACCAGGAACATCTGCCCGGGGGAGGACCTCCCACATCAATTAGCAATAAAGAAAGTGCCCCAAGACCCACCACAGGCAAATCTGATTGAGGTAATCCCCCAATTCAGACTCCTTCAGATAACCCTGCCAGTAGAAGCCTCGTAGATTTAGACAAAGTAGCACTCTCAATGCCACCAGCATATTTTCACTGATACCTGTCAACTGTTCAACGTGTATAACGTATCATGTATAAAGCTAAGGCTAAAGCCAAATCTATACAGATGCATACCAGAAGGGCAAAAGGGGCTGGCTCCTATGGAACTAGCTGTAAAACACATCTGCAGGGACCAAACCTGGGTCCTTAGCGAGAGCAGTCAATGTTCTTAACCACTGAGGCAGCTCTCCAAATTCATATAAGAGTTTTTTTGTAAGATTTCATTTCTTTTTCCATGCTTCAACTTTTAACTCTACTGACGCTCTATCTGGATAGTTTTCTTTAAGGCAGCACATAACTGCCATTTTTAGCCAATCTGGTAATCTGGCCATTAACTGGGGGTGTTCAGATCATTTGTATTTGCAACAGTTATTAATATCACTGCATCCCATCTACCTCTTATTATTAGTACTCCATGTGTCCCTCGTTCTTTTACAATTAAAAAAATAAATATAAGGCTTGATTTTTCTGTCTTATTTGGAAAAATAGGCATTTTAAAAATATGATGTGATTTGAACGTTCAAATAATGTTCACTGTGAATACAAAAAGAATATTGGCCTTACTGTACATAGTATCTCCAATTTTCTACTTTATTCTATTTTGTTTTGGCTATATTTAAATGTTAATAACCTACTAAAATGGGGTTGGGGATTTAGCTCAGTGGTAGAGCGCTTGCCTAGCAAGCGCAAGGCCCTGGGTTCGGTCCCCAGCTCCGAAAAAAAGAAAAAAGAAAAAAAAAAATAACAACAAAAAAAAAAATAACCTACTAAAATGATCTCATGCTCCTTCTGGCCCTTTTCAACCTGGTTATAAAAAGTGTTAAAAATGCTAAGACACTGACTTGTGTGATGGGCTGCAATGTACTGTTCTTGGGGAAACTGGCAAAGCAGCTTCCCAAGCATTTTCTGTAGGGTTTACTTCTCTCATGGAGCCCCACATGAGACAAAAAGTACACAGATGAAAAACTGTAGTTTGAAAAGTAACTCAAATTAAAAAGAATCAATATCTAACTTTTTACTGTCTTTAAAAAAAATAAAAAGCTAATGATTCTATTTTAGATTAAGAAAATTAATGTCCTATATTAATTAAGACATACTATTCCTAAAGTACTATAAAACTTTACAGTAAAATCAGGGAACTTCGGGGTTGGGGATTTAGCTCAGTGGTAGAGCGCTTGCCTAGCAAGCGCAAGGCCCTGGGTTCGGTCCCCAGCTCCGAAAAAAAAAAAAAAAATTAAAATCAGGGAACTTCCAGTATTACAAAAAATAAACTCTAAAGGCTCAATCATCATAAACTCCCTATTAAGATCCACTGTCAAAGAAAACGGTGTTCCAAATGAACTTTGACCCAATCCAAACAAGTCTACACTAGGCTCTATTATCTGAAACCTCAAGGAGATGTCAACCAGAGTGCGAGTGGGCACCACCTCAAAGGAACCAATCGACATACCTGTTTGGGTTGTTGCAGTCTAGTAATTTTAAAATGCTTCTGTTTCTTATTACAAACCTCGAGGAGGAATTCCCATGTACATATTAATATTTCAGTAACCATTCAATACCATCTGACATCTCTACATAATAGACTTCCAATTTCCAAATGCTTTCACATCTATCCTCTCATTTGACGAGTTACACTGTTATATATATAATAATTATGGATGACCATTATCAAGCCATTCTTTAAAAACAGAAAACAGAAAACCTGCTGGCCTATGCAGCACACCTTTAATCCTAGCCCCTGGGACAGAGGCAGGTGGATCTCTGAGGCCAGCCTGGTCGACAGAATGAGTTGCAGGACAGCCAGGGCTACACAGAGAATCCTCAGAGAAAACATGACAAACATGGGCAAGGTCTTGAATTTGACCTCAGAACTCAAAAAAGAATGAATGAATACCATACATTAAAAAGTCTCTGCTTACTTCCTTAGGATTATGACAAGAAGCCTGTTTCCTATAAATATAGCACCTTGCCAGGGATGAGAAATATGTGTACCATCGTTCCAGTGATCACCACAGAAACAAAACTGCAAAACTAGAGGGGGTGAAATGGTTAATTTCTTTGGGGGAGGGGGAGCATGAAGGGATAACAGGTTAAGTTTTCTACCACCAAGGAGAAAGTATCTAAGCTGTTTATCTTAAGGACATCTGCATCATAGATTACCTAAAAAAAAAAAAAAACAATATTCCCATAACTGTATAAAGTAAAACTACAATACTGTACTAAGAGCAGACAAATCTGAATGTTAGAAATCTTAATTCTGGGCTGGAGAGATGGCTCCGTGGTTAAGAGCACTGACTGTTCTTCCAGAGGTCCTGAGTTCAATTCCCAGCAACCACAGGGTGGCTCACAACCATCTGTAATGGGATCTGATGCCCTCTTCTGTGTGTCTGAAGACAGGGACAGTGCACTCATATACATAAAATAAATAAAATTTTTTAAAAAAGGGAAATCTTAATTCTACTATATGTTAAGGGCATACACCACCCATTCTTTAAGGATCTTTATGTGTATGAGTGTTTGTGTGAGCATATTTACATGCCTGTTGCCCTCAGAGGCCAGAAGAGGGCTTTAGATCCCCTAGCACTGGAGTTTCAGATGACTATGAGCTGCCATGTGGGTGCTGGGAACCAGAGCTGACTCCTTGGCAGAAGCAACCAGTGCTGAGCCACCTCTCTGTCCCGGCACACACCATTCTCACCTTAGTGAGTTAGAAGTAGTCAGTCCTGGGCTACAGGAAGAATCGCCTACAGTTCTGTTATCAGCTAAGCATAAGTGACCTTTTCCAATGTGCCTGAACATAAGCTTAAGCACCCCCTCAGGCTTATCTGATGTGTGTATCTGCTTAGCCTCGGTCTTAGGCCGAGATTCAGATGCTCTGATTCTTATCTGGCTGAATACCTATGATAAAGTGAGAAAGAATTAAGAAAACAGTATTTTTGCAAACTGAGCATTCTAAAACACAACAACCATTTTCCAAATAAAATTCACACTAAGAAAATTAAAAAAAAAAAAATTAAAGGCTCTGGAAATACCCATTGTACTGTGCAACCCAAGCATATCTAAAATTGTATGTACTTTTTCCTTTTGAGGTAAGATCCCATGTAGCCCTCAATCCCCCTATGTAGTCAAGGATGACCATCCTACTTCCATTTCTCAAATCCAGGACTGCAGGTGCACACCACCGCCCAAGGTTTACAACGTGCTAGGGATCCACCCAGGGCTGTGTATGGGCTGGGCGAGCTCTCTGCCAACTGACTACATTCCCAGACCCATCACGAATTATTTCTGATGACTGAAGAAGGGGTCCAAAACATTGTAGTTTCTACCAAGAAAAAGCTGAGCTCTCCACTAACAACACTTAACCTGACCCCATTTATTCCCAGGATCTAAAGCATAGCTAACTATGCAAATTAAATATATCAGCTATGCAAATAGCTTGTTGGTCATTACTGATACAATTGCTGTTCTTTAAAATAAGTTGCCACAGGGTCTGGTGAGATGGCTCAGCTGATAAGAGTACTGGCTGTCCTTCAAGAGGACCCAAGTTCAATTCCCAACACCCACATGGCAACTCACAACTGTCTGTAATTCTAGTCCCAAAGGCCAATACCCTCACAGACCCTCAAGCAGGCAAAACAGCAATGCACACAAAATATGGATGTATTATTTTTAAAAACAGTAAGTAAAAAGTTGCTACATTTCCAATAAATGCCTATATTTTCAGATTTCTTTTTATTTGAATTCAAAATGAGTATAACTACACAAACCATATCAAATTACACTGATCACACTAAATTTAATCTCATTTAGTAGGTTAAAATATTCAACAGAGTTTTTGGGTTAAACAATAGTTTGATTTGATTTTTTAAAAAATGAATTTCCTCATCAGTTTGGTCTGTCTGGCAACCAACAACTAAAATTCTGACTCTCTGAATGCCCTGAGAAATATCTTCTCCAACCCAAGACTGCTTTCCCTTGTAAGTACTTCAGTTTTGTGCAGTCAGTAAAGAATTTAAGAGCCATTATGTTAAACTAAGCACTAATATTATTCTTCAAATGCATGCTTCAGGGAAGATCTCTAGCCTAAAGCCAGAAGACCAACCTTCACCTCACCCTACCAGTTGCCAGACACACCTGACAGAAGGAAATAGTCTAGGTCACTTCTCTCACGGATCCTTGAAAACTACCTCTCCATGTTCAGAGGAAACTTTAAAATGTACAGTAACAGCACTTTTAAAGCTGCTTAAGTATGTGTTAAATAAACCCCAATTTTCTTCTAAAGAAAACTTTCTTGAATTCCCCTAACTTCCTTCATTTCACATAAAATTGGAAACAACACAGCACGAAACCTCCAGCAAACTGAGAAAAACAATAGAAGGGGGGGTGTGTCTCATACCTTCCCAGAATCAAATAAAAAATGTATCTGTATTACTGCATCCCAAGAAAAAAAAAGCAGTTTCAATTCCCTCTCTGTGAATTCTCCTTTTCAAACCAGACTGGGCCATATTTCTCAGATGGGTTTCACCCAAGTGCAGAACAGGTAATTCTAAGAATGTTGTCAAGAGAAATGAAGACCAGAGCAAGTAATACAGCCACTGTCACACGTGGAAGGACAGTGGCTCTAATTAGCTGAAACAGACAGAGGAATACAGATGTCTGAGCAGGAGCACTGCACAGAGAGCTCTAGCTACAGGCAAGTTTCCACTTTGAATAACGGCATCAGGTCAATCCTGACTTAAAACCAGTTCGCACTGCACATGAAGAACTTATCTTAGTAGCCACCGGCGAGGAATGTCAGTGATAAACTTCTGGGAAAGGAGCAAGCTAACCTAAGGAAAAGTCTAGCTCTCTCTATGTTGCACTGCAGCGGAAAACTACAGCCTCAGAAGACACTGACATTCCTTCAAAAGCTTAAGCGCACAACACCCAATACTAAATTAGAATTTAAGCCTACCTAAAACTGCTGTGAACAACCCTGAGTTACTTAATAAAGTTTCTTCCATTAAACAGAAAGTGGTAGTTCAAAGGGAAGAAAAACTAATAATGGAAAACTAAGTTCTTAAAATGTGGCCAGTCTTGTTATAAAAATTAATAACATAAAACTTGCATGAAAAACAGCTCTAGAGTAATGTTCAATGCATTTTAAACAGTTCTAGGTACATTACCTATTAACTTTAAATCAAGTAGAAAAGTATATAAAATAATCACATCAAGGTTTAAATAACCACTAGAATGAAGACAGTATCTTAACCTTCCAGAAACCTGTGGAAGGAGTAATGATTTACCATCTCTCTGCAGGTAGCTGGTCACAGCAGTACTTCATTAAACTGAAATGACCTTGACTCGGCCTCTGTATCACAGTTTTTCAAAAGCATTCCTTTCTTTGTATTAAAAACAAAATCTTGGTTACTGATACCAAATTACTCAGATAAATGTCTCAATTTGCTTTGAATACGGATCAATCCTCAATCCCAGCACAAAAACATCAGAAACTATTTGTACAGCTTCGAAAGGCAATTTTGAGCCTAACACCGGACCAGTTTTCAAGTGGAGATAACGCAACACCAAAGTGCGAACTCTCTTGAGTCGAAGGCAACAGATTTAGTCAAGCAGCAGGATGTGTGAAGGATATGGGCCAAAAGAATTCACAATGCCTGCAATTTTAGAAGGCATTTTCGACTGGAGGCTCATTCTCTTACCTGTAAAACGGGAATGACCCTACTTCTCTCAGGGGAAAACCAATACGGAAACCACTGTGGCTAAGACAGACAAACAGGAGGCTGACGGGTTTTTGTTGTTACATGGACAGGCTGAAGCATTAGCTTCATAATTCAAAGCTGTAGACACAGAATTAGGATACCATTACTATTTGAAATTACTAGTCAAAAAAAAAAAGGAACTTGCCTTTGATTGGATTCTCTTTCCATTTCTCATGCTAAACTTCTCCTTCATTTCCTCTAAAATTATCTTCAGTTTCTTTTCTTCGGGTGTCCCTAGGTATTTTTGGTTCACATGAAGGTAACAGTGCCACTTGGCTGACTCAAAGCCCCAATGGCAAGTTCTCTTGTCAGGAGATCTGTGTGAATGCATGACGAATGTCTGAGGAGCAAACATTCCACAGCACTCCAGACACTGGATACAGGGAGCATCGGGCTGAACATAAAACTGAGGTGCAAAGAGACCCTGACATTTGCCCAAGCACTCATGTTCCACTTCAAAGGCACTGCCAGTCTCCTTCAGCTGGGCCCAAGAGCTTTTAGCAGGAAGTATGCTACCATTTTGAGGAAAAGTTCGTGGCCTCAGTAAAGCATTACAGAGTCTCTGTGCATCAGTCAACGTGATCAGCCCACAGGAGGGGGCATTGAATGGAAGTATCCCTAAGACCTTTAAGATATGAAGCTGGTCTGAAGTACACCTAGAACAATAGATGTAGAGCTCATCGCATACTGTGTTTATTTGCTGGAGTGAAAATTCTCGGAGAACAGAATTTAAGACTTGGGGCAAACAGAGTCTCTTTTCTCCTCCGACTTGAAAACAAGAAATAGACTCCCCTTCCAAAACAGTCTGAGTGAGCTCTGTGGAGCTATCAGAAGGAATAAGAAGAGGACCAGGAAGAACCTGAGGAGACGGAAGAGGCAGGAACACAGTCGGTGACATGCTTTCTTGGGAATATCGAGCAGAAAAAGCTGCTGGTCCACCCAAAGAGCTCTGACTACTTAAATGGAATTGTGCCAGTGTGTGTTTCAGACTGGGGTTTAAATTTAAAGTTTCAGGTAGAGAAGGACAGTTGCGCTTGGCGTGCTCGCCATCTGGTTCCACTGACGCATCTCCGTAGTCGTCCAAATGCTCCTTCTTCACCTTGGTCAGCGTTTTCCCATTGGCATGAATGTCTGTCATCATTTTTTTCACGGGAGGACTGCCATCATCCTCCATCCCGCTCAGCTTTTTATTTGAACCCTGAACTAAGGAGAAATTAGACTGCAGGTTTTCCATGGCCACACCGGTGTTTTTAAATAATTAAGTCTTCAATTGGCATGTTGTTCTCAGTTCCTAATTTGAAGAGAAAAAGGCAACGTATACAAATACTTGTGACTCACTTAGAAATGTTTAGTTTCCAAAGATGAATTTTCTTGCTCAATAGATTGTACAACTCTGTTTCAGTTCAGCTGTTTCTCAGGATGTAACTGAAAATACTACAAAACTTCTCAATTCGCTTCTAATAACAAAGGGTATAATCGTCAGCACACCCCTGAGAAAAGTCTTGTTTTCTTGAGCACTTCAGCTATTTGTGTTAAAATAAAGCTAATTCCTCAGTTCAAGAAGTCCAAAGTTTGGTGTAGTGGTTGAGTTTGGTTGGTTTTGTTCTTTAAGCAAAGCATGTGGAAAGTTTATGCCATGACTGTATCCTGAAACTACACCCAAACACGAGTTACAATGATGCAATGGTTTTAGTTTTTGCCAAGAACACCAAAAAAGAAGAGGCAGGTATCCTCACTGAAAATGGTGGTCTGCGGCTCTGTGCTGACAAACTGAAGACTTGTCTAAATCGCCACACTGCAGGAGCCTGGCTCCACCTGAACTTTTATAATTAGCAATATACATACACTAAGTAAAAAAGCTGCCCAGTTTATCTTCAGGGATTACAGTTCATTCTTCTTTTAATTGATCTGGAAGAGAAAGGGGTGGGGAGAGTTACATTTGAATTAGCTCCAGAGGCCAAAGGGTCTGTTTAAAACCAGTTTCTTAATCTTAAACTCAGTTCACTTTGCCAAAGGTAACACTTGGGTGGTTTCTTCCAACCTAACACCAGTTATCTAAAAGAAACTTCATCTAAATAGGAAGCAGTCCAGACCGTGGGTAACAGGAGCATTAAATAATATCTCTCCAAACAAGGAAGAGTACACAAATTTAGAATACGGATAACCAAAACGCAGTAGCAGAGGCTTTCTCAACTATGCATGCCATTTAAATTTTAAAAAGTAATCCTTTCTCTTCAGAAAAAAGAACCCTGTAGTTTCTGCTCTCCCCCCACCCCGCAAAAGATCCATGTTAATATACCTACCATATGTAACTAAGTCTCAAGCAGATTAATTCATCTAGTCAATATATACTATCTTTTTAAATTGAAGAAGAAGAAAAACTTTCCCTTTAAAAGGTTAGCGAATTTGCTTAATGGAAGCCAAAAGCTGTAAGACTCCATGCCTGGAAATCTCCATCCTTTAGCAAGACTAATCCGGGACAAAAAGCACAAGGCAGACAGACCTCACAAAGAATGCAAATGGAGGCAGAGTGGCGAAAAAGAGTATTCATCCACTTCCCTCCCTGGAGAAAACCCAATAAAAGCCGATAAATAAAAACCTTTGCTTCTAAACTCCCAGCAATTTATGTTAACACAAACCCAGAGAATTACGGACGAAAGCCACCTAGCCACCGTACTGTGACTTTCGCCACTACAGGGACACCTCCGCCAAGGCGAGCCAAGGAAAAGGGCAGGAGGCATGACCTAGACCAGGGGCGCCCCCACAGCCCTGCGCACACGCAGAGACACCCACTCATCATCAACCCGAAGGACCGGGAAGCAGAGGACTCCCGACGTCTGGTGAGGTGAGAGGGGGCAGAGGAAGTAGGAGTCCTCCCAACCCCCACCTCTGTGACCGGGATCACCCTAAGTGCCCTCCCCACATCGCCCCACTGCGGGGGCCGCCGGTGGAAATCCCCCACGCACTCGGTCCGCGGGAAGTTCTCTGG
Source organism: Rattus rattus (assembly GCF_011064425.1). Lineage (NCBI taxonomy): Eukaryota > Metazoa > Chordata > Mammalia > Rodentia > Muridae > Rattus > Rattus rattus. The sequence goes on along the minus strand of NC_046156.1, from coordinate 125,339,709 downwards.
GGTTACCTCTGCGCCCCAGGGCTGCGCCTCCCCACCACTGACCCACCCTGAGCCGTAACACCCAGAGGGGCGCAGGCAGGTTGGGCGCCAAGCCCGGAAGCCCGCGTCGCTGGACGCTCAGAGATGGGGCCAGCCGGAGGCATCCCCGCCGAGCGCAGACGGCCGGGGGATGGCGGCGATGACCGGTGTCCAGGTCTCCCGGGTCCCGGCGGCTCGGGTCAAGTGCACCGCCATCCCCTCCCAGCCGACCCGTCCTAGAATCTGCGAGGCCTGTACACCCGTGGGACCCCCGCCGCGCGCCCTGTGCCCTCGACCCCGCCCGGGACCCCACGCATCCCGGACGCCCCACTCAGGCCCTCGGCGCCCGGACAGCCCCACGGGCTCTGTGGCCTCCCCATAACACCCCCGCCGCCGCCTCAGCGCCCCCAGAGGCCGCACGCCCCTCACGTCCCCTCGCGACCTGCGGCCGCACCTGTGCCCGCCGTCGCCGTCGCCGTCGCTCGCCCGCCGCCTTCGCTGTGCCGGCGCCGCTCCGAACCCCACACACATCGCTACACACAGCCTCTGACGTCACCCGGCCCGCGGCCCGCCCACGTCACTGCGGAGACACGGCTTCCCGCAGACGCCGCCGCCGTCTCCGGCCGCCCGGGGGACAGCGAGGGCGGCGGGCGGGGGAGGGGAGGGAACGAAGCCAGCGGCGCCGCGCGGCCCCGCGCCAGCCAGTCCCTCGGGCGCGCGCGCCGTCTGGCCTATTGTGGCTCCTCGCGGTCTGCGCGCTTCAGGCTGCGCGCGCCTCTCCGGCCCCGGCCGGGGCGCGCGCCTGGTACCTCCGCCGCGCACGCGCGTGCGCCGGTCTCCGCTCCCCTGCCCCTCCTGCGCGTGCCCCTGCGCTGCTGGCTGGCCTGGCGCGCCGTCTGGGCGGCTGGCGCACAGCACTGTCTGCGGTGCCCGGCGCAGACAGGATGTTCCCTCGGCCCCACCCCCCCCCGCCGCCCCCTCCTTCCTTCCTCGAGTCGCCCAGCCGGCTGTCTGGGGGCCGCCGCCACGCCGCCGCCGTGTGGTGACGGGCCAGACCTGGGGCGCCTGGCCGCTGGCCCGCCGCGCGGCAAGGCGGGGGTGAGAAGGCGGAGAGGGGGTAGGGCGCGGCGGGCTGCACTGTGCGCGACCCCGGCAGCTGGCCGCGCCCGAGGTCAGGCTCGGCCAACAGCCCCCCACCCCCGCGGCCGCAGCTGGCCGCCTGGCCCCGCCCCGGAGGTGGCCTGCGGGTGGCTCCCCGCCGCGACCCCCGGGCTGAGCCCGCCGCGCAGACGCCCCCGCGCTGCCACCCTCCCCGTTCAGCGCTGCCACCTGCCCTGTACTCCCCGCGCTCCCTCCCCCAGTTCTCCTTCCCCCCCGCCGGCGCGCAGACGTCGCGGGGCCTCTCGCCCCCGTGGGGCCTCCCGCCGCGGCCGCCCTGCCAGCTGCCGGCGATCAGCCCCGCCTGGCCGCGCTGGGGTGGCCTCACCCGGTCGCCTCCCTGGCCGCCATCGCCCGGGAGGCGGAGGTTTCAGCACCGCCGGGGCAGACCTTGCTGCCCCAGCTGCTCTCGTCCTCCATAAAGTGACCGGTTCTAATTCACTAAGCACTTTGGTTGGGGTTTTCGGGCTTTTCTTTTCCTTTTTTTTTTTTTTTTTTTTTTTTTTTTTCCTTTTTTTTCTTTTTTTTTTTTTTTTTTTTTTTTTCCAGAGACGGTAAGAGGTGGGGGAAGATAACCACTTTCGGCTGCCACCTCGAACCGCCGGCGGGGGTGGATGAGGGGACTTCCTAGCCAACGTACCCAGTATAGCTCGAATATTCAACTCTGTGAAGCTAGCCCGTCATATTTCGAAACACCAAGAAATCCCCTTTTCTCCACCCCACCGCAGGATCAGGAACTGAAATAGCGCAGCGAGTAGCACTGCGCAGACTTAGGGAACTCAAGCTTCGGCGACGGCGGTGCTCCCCCTTGCCCCACCCCACCCCTCCTTTTTATTTTCTTTTTTTTTTCTCGCCCAGTTTATTTTACCGCTTCGGGGTTACTCATGTTTGGGTCCACATTTGCAGCTGTCCAATTGGGAGTACTTTTGTGCTTGAAGAATTTTCGTCCTTTTTTACCCCACAATAGGTCTAACAAATGTCACCTCTCATCACCGCCCCCGCCCCAGCTCCTGTCGGCCCCCATCTCCGTGCTCCTAGGTCATGCCCCTCTCCCACCTCCTACTCGCCTGTTTCTTGACTGCCTGTGTGAACATGAATAATTCCACAGCACTTCCCATCTGTTATTGCCATAGAGACAGAAGCTCAGCAAAGATAATGATGTTCTGTGCAGAGCCAGTGGGGGGAGAGCAGCATCTGCGAGTCTCGGGGAATAGATGTTCTAACCGCCAGAATATTCAGAAGCCTGGCTGGAAAACTGAGGCGCAAAGCCAGGACAGTCCTGAGACTGAGCACCTGGTCACCTCGCACCTGGCTCTGGATCTAACCAGAAGAAACAAACTTAGAAACCAAGATAACTGAGTGTGTGTGTGTGTGTGTGTGTGTGTGTGTGTGTGTGTGTGTGTGTGTGTGTGTGTGTCTTAAGCAAGTCTGAAACTGCAATTAATGGTAAGTATTTAGTAGTCCTCTTACCAGCCATGAAAGTAATTACTTGCTAGCATGGCCAAGGCCTGAGAAACAGAATTAATTAGACAATAGATAGTCTTTTTTAGAAAAACCAAATACATTGTCTCTCTGTTTTTTTGTCCTCTCCAGGAATCTGTTTTTGAGAAAAGAGTCTTTTGTGTCTGTGATTTTTATGTATAACAGTTGAGACACTAGACACAGCCATGTGGCTAGAATCAATCAAAACCAAGCTTTGGGTACTTTTTTTTTTTTTTACCACTATTCTTCAATTACGAAATAAAATTCACTTTGCCCTCGAATTCCCTGGGTCTTAGCCTAAAGGTAAAGGTTGGATGTGAGTGGAACTAAGCGAGGTCGGTCTGCATAGCACCGCTGCAAATGAGTAGGCTTTTTCCGAACCACACTTTTAAAGACTGTTTAAGGGTTTTCAGAATCATCGATAAAATGTATAATGTAACATTAATGCTTCGGATGTAGTCTCATTGGTAAAGTGCTTGCCTGGCCTACATCAAGCCTTGGGTTAAACCCTAGAACTGCATAAGCAGTCCTAGTATTCAGGAGGTACTTGCAAGGGACGCAAGTTTCCTAGCGCCCACACAGGGGCTCACTGTGATCTGTAACTCCAGGTGACCTCCTGGAACACCTAACGTAAATGTGATACATGTATACGCGCAGGCAAAACTGTCCTAAAATAAAATAAAACTAAAGTAAGGTGGAAAATATCCAAGGAAAGTGTCTCAATCACCATTGTGTCGCGGTAAAGGGATCACATGACGGAGGCAACTCTTAGAGCGTTTAATCAGGGCTGGCTTACAGTTTCAGGGGCTTAGTCTAATATCATTATGGCAGGAAGTATGATGGCAGGCATGGTGACGAAGAGATAGCTGAGAGCTACATCCTGATCTTCAGGCAAAGAGAGAAATATTGGGCTTCACATTGGCTGTTGAAATATCAAAGCCCACTCCGTGACGCCCTTCCTCAAACAAGGCTACAACTGCTCCAACAAGGCCACACCTTCTTCGCCGCTATCTGGAGCTCTGAGCAAGAGCGCTGTGAGAGCATGCCAGTGTTTTAAGAATCCCAAATTGTAAAGTGGGACCAGTGTTTGGTCCTCTCACTGGGACTAGATACCTTAAAATCCCTTCATTAGTAGGTGTAGCTGTCTGGGAATCGTAGAAACCAAAAATCTGGAAATGTGAAAGCAAATTCTGTCCTGCTCTTACGGCAAAAAACAGATTAGGGTTACAAGGGTGAGGTTGGGAAGACTGAGGAGTAAATACAAGGCTTACAGCTAGAGAGGAGATAGCCAAATGAACAGATAACAGGAAGGGACAGGGCTCTAAGCAAGTGCTGGCAGGCTGGCTGGCTCCCTCCGCTTCCAACGAAAAGAGGACAAGGAGTTGAGGTGAGGGAACCAGTGAAATTTACAGCCACATCTTGGTAACTGTGGTAAGTGTTAACTATCCACAGACCGTAGTGGGAAAAGGCCCATGATGAACTGCAATCCGGTCATGTAAGTAAGAGGAGAAAGAGGACAGTCTAATATTAAAGCAGCTAGCAGAACCCATCAAGGTCTAGCACCAGCAACACCTGCAGCATCAGACTAGCAATTGGTCAGAACTAACAGCAATAGCTATCAAAGCAAGGCAGAGGTGGGCAGAGAGGGCTTCAGGTTGTGGCCCGCCCCTAACTGAACAGATAGAGTGAAGAATATTCAGTCATCTCCCTGGCTAGGTCAGGGGCTCAGCGTGTATTATGCTCAGAGGATTAGCCAATCCGAATAGGAATTTTTTTTGGGGGGGGTCTGGTCTCTGCCATGAGTCTTAAATTCAAAAAAGGAAGAAAGGGCCCTTAGATAAACATCTTAATGTGTCCCCTCCAGAGTTCATCTAACAAACCTTTCTTGTGTCCCCTCTGGAGCTGTTCTTGCTACCAGAGCCCTGCTTGACGTCTGATATCTTTCTTCTTTAGGCTTTTCTCTGTAATAAAAAGTGCTTTTTAAACTCACTCGCCTTAATCTCTGAATTTCATTCTTTGACTTGGGGAGTCGAGAACTCTAACCACTGACTCAAAGGAAGTTTTGTCTGACCCTGAGCGCAGAACTCTAAGCCCTGAGTAACGCAAACCTGAGAAAGCGAGTCTCAGGGAGACTCAAGGACAGCCCTTCTCCCTGCTTCACTGTGACTAGTTCAGTAGTTTGGGGCCAAGGCTTTCCTTTGTCATCATTAGTTCATCTATTGTCACTTTTCTTGGCCTTTCAGCTGAAGTCAAGCCTGCTGTAGATGAGGAACTGAGCCCAAAGGGGCACTCATTGAAACTTCCAGAATTTTGTGTCCAAGAACAAAAATTTGTATCAGGGACTCACATGGGTATTGGTAGAAACCGTATTAAATAAGAGAAAAGTTCTCCCCAAAATGGAAGTGAGCTAGAGAGGAAGGAAAGGTCCTTTTAGATCATTTGCATGGCACCTCCTCCTCCAGATGCCAAGGGCTCTAGATTACCCTGAGACATATAACCAGAGGTCTGTGGTTTCCAGTCGTCTGTCGGTCTGTCATAACTCTTGATGCCTCCCTCTGCCACACCACTTTAATATCCGCCTAGTAATGTTAGTTACCAGGAATAGGAAGTTGAGAAAGGACAGGGACGTGTGACATAAATCATTTTTATAATGGGGGTGGGGTGGGGATTTAGCTCAGTGGTAGAGCACTTGCCTAGCAAGTGCAAGGCCCTGGGTTTGGTCCTCAGCTCTGAAAAAAAAAAAAAAAAAGATAGTGACAGTATATATATATATATATATATATATATATATATATCTTTTAAAATGAATGAATAATGGTGGGGAAGAGAAGTAATATAATAGAATAGTGAAGGTATATTTAAAATATACCTTCTGCTCTTTCCAAAGAGAAGTCTGTTGAGGTTTGGGTGTGTTGCTGTGTATTGTAATGCTAAGTTCTGTACCCGAAGTTCTAGGGGCCTACGAGTGAATTCTCACATTTGCCAACTTCTGTTGTGCAAACCTTGTTCCTTAATTGAAAGCTATTGGTTATAACCAATTACTGGAGGATTAGAGGTAGGTGGGTTTTGAGTTACCTGGTTGGAGGTGGAGAAGAGAGAGGAGTGAGGAGACCAGCAGGAGAAGGGGAGAGGAGGGGAGATGGACCATGAGCACATGGCCAGGAGAAGCAGCAAGTATCTGAGGTACACGGGTGGTGAGGTACCCGGGCTGACAATTAGAAGAGTGGATTAGGGGCGACTCCCCAATAATCATCAAAGCCAAATAAAATAACCATAGTCTGAGTCTCATTTATTTGCAAGCTAGTCAGAGACAAGTTTAAATTGTTTCTACTACAGAAGTCAGCCAGCCTCGAATCTCTCTCTTTCCCTTTTGCTCCCCCAAGGATATAGACCCATTTGAAAGACTTGCTGGCAACAGGGCACACCTGGGAGGTCCTCCATCATGGCCTCTCGCCATCAACTCGACTCTTTCCCAGCTTTTCCTTGATGGACTTCTAGGAGAAAAGAAGGAGATGAGGGGAATGAGAGAGGGAGAAGAGGAGAGAGAGGAATGGGAGAAGGGGTAGGGAAGGCAAGAGGAGGGGAAGATGGAGAGGAGGGAGAGGAGGCAAAGAAAAGGAGAGAGGAGGAGGGAGGAGGGGATGTGCTCTGCCTTTGCACATCCCCCACCCTCTTTTTTTTTTTTTTTTTCCATATCAGCCCCATCCTTTTTCCTTGCATGATTTTCTCTCCCATATTTGTACAGTAGCTGCAATCCTCAGCAGCAAGAGATTCCTCCTGTACCTGCTCAGGCTTTTCCCTTCATGGCTCTCCTTCGACTGCCAAGCCGTACTGGATTAACAAGCCCCAGTTTACTTTTCACGCCTTAAAACAAGCAAAGGATTGAAAAGTTAACCTCCTCCCCTGGATAGTGCCACAACGTGCTTTTTATTTTTTTGTTTCCAGGTTTTAACTAGACCTTATAAAACTGTATCGGAAAGAGAAGAAAACAGAGAAGGGATAGCCAAAAAGCAAAAAAGTCTTATTAGGCATTACTTCCCATTACTTTTTTTTAAAAAGAAAAATTATTGTATGCGTATAAGTGTTTTGCCTGCATGTGTATCTGTGCATGCCACGCAAGCCTGGTGCCTGGGGAAGCCAGAAGAGGGTATCAGTTCCCTGGGACTGAATTAACACATGGTTGCAAGCGGTTTTGTTGGTGCCAGGACTCAAACTCCCCTTCCTCTAGAGTGAGCAGCCAGTGCTCTTGACTACTGAGCCATTTCTCCAGCCTCCAAGTTCTCAGTTTTTAAATTGAGGGGGAAAAAAAAATCTAAAAGTGGTGTCACAGTCACTTTAAACATATGTCAATTATAGGAGTTGCAAAAGAGATTAAGAAACTCGGCAAGGTGTATGTGCCTGTGTGCAGGCACATATGTGTGTGCCTGTGTGTAGAAGCCTGAGGTCGGCTTATTTATTTATTTTTTGAAACAGGGCTTCTCCATTGGCCTAGAGTTCATGCATCACCACACCAGTGTTTGTCGTTGTACACTCAGGTCTTTCTGTTTGTAAGGAAAGCACTTCACCGATCTAACATGCATCTCAAACACATAGTTCCCTTGACTATGCTATCTGAAAAGGGAGGGGTTGGGATTTGAGTCTGTGGTAGAGCCTAGCAAGCGCAAGGCTCTGTCTGGGCCCCCAGCTCCGAGAAAAGAAAAGAAAAGAAAAAAAAGAGGAGGAATCACACTGGGCCCTATGCTAGTGCCACATCTTACCATGCCACCTGCAGGCTGGGCAATGCCTTCTAGTTAATGGAGCAGGGCTCATAGCTCAAAATGCCGCACACATTTGTTTACTCCTCACAGCACGGGGAAGGTGAGGGCGAGGTTGGGTCTTCTGCTGAGCCTCATTACTCCATGCTGGTGGCAAAGCAGGAGTTAGAGCCATAGGCTCTCAACCAACAACAGTGCCGGCTCTGTTTCTCCTCCCTGTCCTCTTGGTGAGTGTTCAAATATGTGATAAGGACTGACTCGGATTAGGCAAAAAGGCAAACACTGAAACTCCTGGGTCGGGCTCAGTTTTCATCGCCGCAGAGAGATGTACCCTTATTGTGTATTATGTATCAGCATTGCACTTTTTTTGTTTGAGCTCCTTTTTGCATTTTTTTATCCTCCCTGTATAGCTAGATGTTCACCAGGATGTGTAGACCCTGGGTGTGAGTGCTTGTTTGAAGAACCAGGTTAATCTATCAGATAGTTTAGTCACATCATTTTACAAAAAAATAGGGATTAAAAACAGTGGATTAAAAAAGTTAAAATGAAAGATAGTATCTCACTGAGGTGCCCAGCTGGAAGGTGACTTGCTATGTAGACTAAGGTGTGCCTCCTGTCTCTAACTCCCTAAGAACTGGAGTTACAATGCAGGCCACTCGTAATGCTGCTCTGATCGATGCTTTGTGGCTGTGTTCGCCGTTTTAGTCTGCCTCTTTGTGTTTCATTACATCACCACTTGAAACTTAAGAAAGCACACACCGAAAACTGATAATCATTAACATTTATATGGTGTTCACTCTTGCTAGGCTTTATCCTAAGCATTTTACATTTAGTAACAAATCTAACTGCCATGACAACCCCACGAAGTAATCGCTATTATTATCCCATTTTACAGATCAGGAAAGTGGCAGAGTTGTAATCAAGATTGCAGAGTTTGGTAAATTTTTACCCTTGAAGTACAAAAATGGTTGAACCTTGCTTTTCTTTCTCTTGTTTTTAAGAACTACTTGTTTATTTATTATATATATATTTATATAAATATGTTTATTTATTTACTTACTTATTATTTATAAGTACAGTGTAGCTGTCTTCAGACACACACGGAAGAGGGCATCAGATCTCACTACAGTGGTCATGAGCCACCATGTAATTGCTGGGATTTGAACTCAGGACCTCCGAAAGAGCAGTCAGTGCTCTTAACCACTGAGCCACCTCTCCAGCCTGACCCTTGCTTTTCAAATATGGCTTCTAGGCAAGATAAATTTGGTTATATTTTCAAAAATGATACAGGGCCGGTGAGATTACTCAGGAGATAAAGGCACTTAACCATGTACACCCATTGACCTGAGTTCAATCCTCGTAACCCATGTGAAGGTCAGCGGGGGACCAGCACCACAAGGTCTGGCTCTCTGATTTTTCATGTGTGTGTGGTAACGCACGCACACACACACACACACACACACACACACACACACACACACACACACAATTATACATTCACATAATAACACATTAGATGAAGAGGACGTGGATCTCTATTCTCATAGCATCACATGTCAGTTTCATTGCTATATAGATTAAAGTGAAACGTGTTTATTAGAAGGAAGTTAGTGTTCTTGGTAGTAACTTTTACTACTAGTCTCTAACCCCTCGTCAATAAGCCATTTTACTCTCACTTGTTCAGTGAGGAAACTGATGCTCTCTGCTCCTGAAGTGAGTTCTTCGTGTAGTCTGTTGCCTACAGCAGACTAATTAGTCACTGGGCAGCAGAGTCCTGCTGTAATGGAAGCAAGCTTCTATCAAAGGAGGCTATGCAGACAGACTATATAACCTAGAGAAGGGGGACTCTAAAGGGCCAGGTCCCGAGGGTCAGAGTGAGAACGGTGGTTGCCTCCCATGGGCTTCTCTACCCCTGCCCCTTGTTTTGTTTTGACTTGATTTTTCTTTTGTTTTTCGAGACAGGGTTTCTCTGTGTAGCAGCCCTGGCTGTCCTGTAACTCACTTTGTAGACCAGGCTGGCCTCAAACTCTCCACCTGCTTCTCTCTCTCTCTCTCTCTCTCTCTCTCTCTCTCTCTCTCTCTCTCTCTCTCTCTCTCTGCCTTGCTAAAGCCTTACCATGCCCAGATCCCAACTATTAGCCTGTTCCTTTCCCACCACCCTCTTTAGTCCCATGGCCATTCAAAAAACCAAACAACAACCACAGAGCTTCATACAGCTAGCTGACCTTGTTCTCAGTCCCAGGGAATCACAGGAAGACTGCACACCTAAGCCACCTTAGGCCAGTGAGTACCTTGCCAGGAGAGTTTGGAATGAACACGGAGGAACGCAGCCTCGGCCTGGCTGGTGTGCTGAATGAAGGAAATAAGTCTCAAGGGCTTTCGGTGGTCAAGTTTGTTCTTGGGAGGTAGAAAGTAGTACGCTAGTTTGCCACAGATAACCAAATGAGCAAGATGAGGGATAGAAACAGTAAAATCAGCATTCGTAAAGCGTAAATCTATCACGTACCCAGGAGTGGAGCTGATTTTATTCATTTGGATGCTCCTGCTACCTCAGACTGAATTCAAGTGACTTCCTGCTCTCTGCAGTCTGTAAAGTCCCAAGGGGCCAGCATCTGAGAAGGACCTGAGGCAGATGACACAGTCCCCTGCCCCATGTGGGTACTTTTGACCAAATGCAGGGTCTCGTGTTCAATAAGAGCTTTTCACTGTGGCACTCCCAACAGTGCCGCTTGCTTCTGATCACAGAAGAAACCTGTTAGCAATGCCACCCAATGCCACCCAAATACGGCTGCTTCAATTGAAATGAATGAAAGTGAAAAACCAAGTCTCTTCACCACACACCTGGAGTATTTAATGCCACACTTGGGCAAGCGGCTCCGGCTGAACAACACGTAGGATACATTGTTATTCCAGGAAGTTCTATTGGATAGTGTTGGTTTGAAGATGTCTACATTTAAGAAGAAGCATGAGGGTTGACCAGAGAGCTTACAGCTAAAAGCACTTGCCGCCCTTGCAAAGGACTGAGTTTGTCTCCCAGTGCTGGTGCTGGGTAGCCCACAACTACCTGCAACTCCAACTCTGAGGACCTCTCCTGGCTTCCACAGTCACCTGCATGCATGTGCACACACAAACGCCGATATGCACACATTTAAAAAAAAAATAGAACCTTTAAAGAAAAAACACGAATATCCTGAAATATCCTGAATATGTTATATTCTATGCCAAAGGCAGAAGAAATGGGATACTATATTTTATTTGGTCTCCTTTTGGTTTTCTTTGAAAAGTGAGTATTTCGGAAATGCTACAGGATTACTGTGCACTTAATTGACCCAGTACCATTAGCTATGTCCCCAACTCTTAATCCATGTGGTAGCTTAGAAAAATGAATATTGTAATGACCTCTCAAACACCTGGTGCAGTTCTCACCCATTGTGAGGTATTAATAACATTACAATGTTTATGGGACTTTTGGGAGGGGGTTATTAGGCTTTTGTAATCTCCACTAGGGATGGGGTCTCCTGGGTGTGAATACTGATGGCTTTGTAAGAACAGAAGGAGAAGCCAGGGGACACAAATGTATGCACTCTTGTCTCTTCCCATGTAGTTTTCTGAGTTGCCTAAGAACTCTGCCATTGTCTTAGTTAGGCTTCTACTGCTGTGAACAGACACTATGACCAAGGCAAATCTTATAAGGACAACACATTTAATTGGGGCTGGCTTAAGGTGTCAGGGGTTCAGTGTCTATCAAGGGGGCATGGCACCATCGAGGGAGTGTGGCATGGTGGGAGGAGCTTTGAGTTCTACATTCATCTGAAGGCTGCTAGCAGAATACTGGCTTCCAGGCATCTAGGATAGGGTCTTGGTGCCACACCCACAGTGACACACCTGCTCCAATAAAGCTACACCCCACTCCTAACAGGGCTACTACTTAATAGTGCTACTCCCCATGGAGTATATATAACCATTATAGCTATCATGAAGACTATCTCAACTAGATGCTCTTTGACTGAAATCTGCAAGCCAAAATAGATAAGTCCTCCTCTGTTTCTCCTCCTTCTGGCCTAGAATTTGCCATGGGGATCAGGTTGGTCTCAAGCCTGCTGCAGTACCCCTACCCCTGCTCCAGAGGGCTGGATTTAAGTGTGTGCTATTTTGTTCAACTGAAACCCCCCTTTTTACGAGCGTGTCAACCGTGGTGTTGTGTTGTTAGTAACAGGAATATGTTAAATATGGCTCTCCAAGAAATTATCAGTAAAACTAGGGAAAAGGAGAGGAAGCAGGAAAAAAGGGAGGAATCAGAGAAGAAGGGTGTGGGGGCGGTAAAGTCCTTTTTATGTGTGTGCCACTGTGTGCAGGTGTGAGATTAACTTTGGGCGTAGCTCCTCAGGGGCCAAGCATCTTGGTTTTGACACAGGGTTCCATATGTATCTGAAACTTGCTGTGTGGGCTAGCCTAGCTGGGCAGGGGCCCTAGTGATCACCTCTCCCTCCCTCCCTCCCTCCCAGTACTGGGATTACAAGTGAGTAGTACCATGCCCATCTTTTTTATATGAGTTCTAAGGTTTGAACTCTGGTCCTAAGGCCTCTCTCCTGGGCCCTGCAAAAATCACTTTGAAGAAAGAAGATGATAATGGGTGGGAACTTGGCTCAGTGGTAGGGCGCTTCTGTAAAGCACAAGGCCCTAGGTTGGTCTCAGCTCCAAAAAAAAAGAAAAGAAAGAAAGAAAGAAAGAAAGAAAGAAAGAAAGAAAGAAAGAAAGAAAGGGTGATTTTTTTCTCAGTGAAATTTTCACTCCTTTGTTTTAACATTCACAAGATGTAGACATTCAGAAGGTTTAAGTCAGTCAGTAAAATCCAAGTGTCATCTCCCACAGTGGGAATTTATGAACCAATTTAATCTCCTAAATAAATCTGCTTCCCTTTCCTATGACCACACCTAGTAGGCTCTGATGGTAATGGGGCTTCCCAAAGCTCTAGTGTGCGGGGAGATTCCGCGTTAATGACACGTAACTTCTCTGACTCTGTGGTGAGTCTTGTGTAGTCGTGATGCTTCTTTTGAGCTTGGTTTATGTGAACCTGGTCACAGACCAGATCCAATCTTGTTTGGTGACAGGAGCTAGGTGTCAGCACCCCACTGGTGGGCAACAGAGCCAGGTCCCCACAAACTCATAGAATGTTGGTTTGTCAACCCTCGAGCCTGTCTCTCAGGACCTTCCCTCAAATCAATGCGTCTAATGCGCAGAGGGAAACGTGGAATTCTAGATGTAGTCTGGAAGATCTTAAAGAATTTAGAGGAAGGGACCAGAAAGCAGAGAAACTCACCAGATCCACGGCTAATCAAAAGCGGGTGGCCCCGTGGGACATGCCCGTGGTTCCAGCTACTCAGAGGGCAGAGGCTGGGGTTTGCTGAGGCCAGAAAGAAGTTGTGGCAGCAACTGGGATAACACATAGGTAACAGAGGTGGAGGAGAAAGACGAGAAGGAGGAGAAGGAAGAGAGAAAGAGAAGAAAAGAAGAGAGAAAGAAAGATGAAAGGGAGGAGAGAGAGAGAGAGAGAGAGAGAGAGAGAGAGAGAGAGCCAATGTATTACAGTCAATGTTTAAATTTGTGTGTGCTTACACATGTGTGCATGTATGAGGACAACCTCAGGAGCCCCCCACCTTGAATTTCTGAGGCAGATTTCTTAGTGGCTTTGTACTCCCCCAAGTAGTCAGTGAGCCTCAAGGACTGTCCTCGCCTCCCCAGAGCTGGGGTGGCCAGCCCAGGTCAGCATAACCTACTACTTATTTTAACCTGGAGTCTGGAGGTAGGACGCAAGTCCTCATGCTTCCAAGGCAAGTACTTCACTGACTGAGCCAACTTGGTGCCCCTTTTAAATATTTTGAGACAAAGTCTCACTATGTTGCCTGGGTAGCCCACAAACTCCTGAACTCAACTGTTAGAGACCTCAGCTTCCTGAGTAGCAGAGAGCACAGGTGTGCACTACCACACCCAGTGTTTAAAAGTAGAATTTAAAACTGGATGAAAAAAAACTATTGGGTTTTCAAAGCAACATTTCTCAAAATGAGGTTTTCCAAGGACCCCCATCAAAATCCTCAGACGCCAGAAGTTCCAGATTAGAACCTCCAGAGTCAGGATGCAGGAATCTGCACATTCTGTTAGCTTCAGAGGCTCAGCACCAAGGGAAGGAACCTGTAATAAAGAATATAATAAAATACGCACTGAGGAAAAAGCAGAGAAAGTTCTCCACCTGAAGTCTGACCAAGGAAGCTGCAGCACAGTGACCACTCTCAGACAGGCACCACCCTGGGTGGGGCGGGACAGAAGTACAGAAACACTCACCTCTGAGAGTGGGTAGGCTCTACAGCCCGTGCTTCTGCTCAAGTCGAGTCCTCCTGTAGCATCTGCTGCACTTGTTCACGGACACTGGACAGTTGGCAGGGCCCGGAATCGTCATGCGTCCCCCGCCTCTGGAATGGATTCTCCCACCATCTCCCAGTGAGTCAAGCCGCTTCTAACCTTTTTCTTGGAATGACTAGGAATGTTCTAGACACAAGAATATTTTTGCAAATATTATTAAACTTCTCGTTTTCCTAAACAAGTTCATGAAAGAAACAAAGAACAAGCCAGGTGAGTGGGCACGTCTCTTTAATCAGTGGATCTTTGAGTTGGAAACTGGCTAATACCTACAGGTGAGTTCCAGGATAGCCAGGGCTGCTACCAGAGACCCAGCGTCTCAAAACATCAAACACAAACAAAACACAAGCTTAGATCAAATGGTTGAACTACATACTTATGTACGTAAATTGATTGCAAAGTGGAAAACTTTTGGGCTGTAGATGATTACAGGTGGCTAACCTACGTATGGCAACATCCGGGTTTGATTCCCAGCACAGACAGGGAGGGCACAGGAAGAGGAGGAGGAAGGAAAGGATAGATAGCTTCATCTGCATGTTTTTCTCGTACGTGGACAAAGTGGGAATTGCCATCTTAGTGGTATTTGGTAAAGTGAGCGTGAATGGAAAAATCAAAGCAAACTTGGAGGATGGACAGACATGGGTGGTAAGAAATGGCTTCCTGCACACACACTGACTCCTGAGTCCCGCAGTATCTCGAAAAAGAGTCTCAACTCTCTATGTCCAATCTGAGGTATAGGGACAGGAGATCCGTGCTTGGCCACCTCAGGTTTATTCAGAGACCCTGCTCAAAAGATTGGGAAGTGATGAGCGGAACACTGATGTCTCTTCTGACTCCTGTGTCTGTGCCTACATAACACACACACACACACACACATGTAATTTTAGAAAATAAGATGGTAAAATCTGATGGAGGTATCACACGCGAAAAGTTTTCCATAGCTTCTTTGTCCAGTGGTCCTCTTTTAGGACTCATCCTAACAAGCGTGCAGTGTGGCTTAGAAACACGTGGTGTTTCCCAGGCACATCCCTCCTGACTGCTCACTCCACTCGATGAAACCAGCCTGGCACAGTCCTCGTGCCAAGTAAAAGAATGGGAATTAGAAAGATCAGAAGGGACCTGAACCCTGAGGCTGGCCAGCAACGGGGCTTAGTCTGACCCAGAAAGCCTGGCCAAAGGGTTCAGTCAGCCAACTAGACTTGCTCTTTATGACCTAATTACAGGAAATGATCTCCCCCCCCTCCTCCTTTCTCCCCCTCCCCCATTCTTACTCTTCTCTCTCCTTTCTTTCCCTACGTGGGTGTACTTTTGAGTCTGTACTCTTGTGGGCACACATGCGAGGGTATGCTCACGAAGGTCAGAGGTCAACCTCAATATCGTTCTTTCTTCAGGAGCTGTCCACCAGCTCTCTCACTGAACCCGGATTACCCAACTAGCCTGGGCTGGCTGCCCAGGGAACCCAAAGGGATCCCACCTGTCTCCAACTCTCCAGTGGCGATTACAAGTTCTAATATTTTGATAGGTGTTGGGTTTTGAACTCAGGCTCAGGGTTACTTCCACTGAAAAATAGCTTTTATTTTTTTAAAAAAATAACTTTATTAATGTCCAAATAAAATAGTTACTTGTAAATATGTATATCTAATATATGTTTAAAGCTTACTGAGGAAGATGCTAACAGCTCTGTTATTTTATCCGCCAACCTTGTATCCATCCCTTACTAGCAATGGTGGGTGCTCAGCTTATGTTTTTGATGGGCATTGTGGGAAATATGAGTGGGAAACGTGGTTCTTATACTCATGAAGTTAACTGCACAGGATTTGTACCCTCGCTCAGCTTGGCCTTTGTAGGAAATGAATGTTGGCTCTGTACTCAAGCCAGAAGCCCAGTTTCCAATGAATAGGCTTCTTTACATAGGTACTATAGATTTTTAAAGAAACCACATGGGCTCATTAAAACTTAATAAAAATGTGAAATTAATATCCTGAAGATCCCCAGCCGCTTCGTTGATTTTTTTTTTAAATAAATCTGTCTGTCAAATAAAGCTGTAGATGGTGTTTTCCTCATTTGCTTTGGTCACCCTCTCTTGGAGGGACAAAAGACGGGCATTCAGTATTCAATATTTAAATCTCCATGTCAAAAATAGAATAAACACTGCATTGCCGTACTTTTAAGAGTGTGGAGAACTTACTAATAGGTGTTAACATTTACTTAGCTGTAAACAGTGGTCTGCCCTGAGAAGCAACGCCCCCCACCCCCAGGGCCATGCATGAAATGTACACAGCAGAGATCACACCAGCCAAAGTAAATAGTAAAGAAGTGTCCGGTTCTCAACAAGCCTCTGTGACCTCCCACCAGCAGTGCCACACTGCTCAGTGACTCACTAGACCTTTTCCTAACATGAAGTTCTCTGCATCCTCTCAAGTTTGCTGTCTTGCTTCCAGAAAGAAGCACCAGCCAGATGGCTGCCACTCAATTGTCCAGATGTAAAGCTACTGGCTTGTACAGCTGCACGATCAGCTGGGTCATCTCTGGCCTTTCTGGGATTGGTGGGTGCTGTGTGTGTGTGTGTGTGTGTGTGTGTGTGTGTTGTGTGTGTGTGTGTGTGTGTGTGTGTGTGTGTGTGTGTGTGTGTGTGACTGCTGGAGCCAGTCGGGGGCCTGAAGTGGAAATCAGTATCAAATATCTTCCTCAGTCTGCTTCTCCAAAGGTATGTTTGCTTGCTTGCTTGCTTTTCCAGACAGAGGCCCTACTACCAGAACTGCTGACGAGCTCTCTCTGTGAGACCAGGCTAGCCTCCAATGCATGGAGATCCTTTTGCCTCTGCCTCCTTGTACAGTGTAAAAGGTCCAGCCATTTCAGGCTCAAAGCGTGCTCAAACCCACAATCCCTAAGCCCCCAGACACTAATCCCTGAGCACACTCCCTCAATCGGGGTTGATTTAGCTCAGTGGTAGAAGCAGCTTGCCTAGGAAGCTACAAGGCCCTGGGTTAGGTCCCCAGCTCCAGAAAAAGAACCATACTCCTCAATCCTGAGCCCCAAAACCTGCAGTCCCTGGACCGACAACATCTTACCAATCACCCTGGAAATCTCCACCCTAGAAAACTCCTCTCCTGAGAAACTCATGTATAAGCCCATCTCTGCCCCAGCTCCCAACTAGAGGCAGCCACTCTCTGTGCCTTTAATAATAAATCTCTAGTGTGAGGTTCATTGTGCAGTATGACTTTGTGGTATCCCTCTGCTCAACTGCCAGGAAACCTCTCCCCTCAAAGCTGTGACACTTCAATTGGGGATTCCCCCTCAGAGGTACAACACTCTTATGGGGGCAAACTGTCCCCTTAGAGCTGCGACTCTTACACTCCTGGGGCTTGAGGTGTGTTGCAGCATTTGTGGATTCCGCCTTGAAGCAGAGTTGCTCACTGAATCTGGAGCTCACTGATCAGCTTGATTGATTGGCTAGCAAGTCCAGGAATCCTCCTGTCTCTGTCTCCCTAGTGTTGAGACTGTAGGCACTCACCTTGGTGCCCAGCTTTTTTACAATCTTTCTGGGGACCTGACTTTGAGGGCTTCACACTTTTGTGGCAAGAACTTTACCCACTGAACCATCTCCCCTGCCCTTGCTTTTGAAATCTTATAACACACATTTGTGGAGAAACGCTATTTGATTCATCAAGAATGCCCTGAAGAAAGGCCAGCTGGCCCTCCAGGCACAATTGTTTCCTGGCTGGAGTCTTTTCTCAGAACATCCAAGAGGTTCTTACTTAAAACCGAGAGCAAGAGAATCCGAATCTTTGTATTCACTGTCTGGTGAGAGGGCTTTCGAAGGGACTTCTGCCTATAACTCCACAGTTAGCCCCTTTCTGAGAGCTTGTGGGAATGTTTCCTTTGGTTTTTCAGTTACTTTGTTTCTGTCCTACACCTTCCTCAAAGGGTTGACACTAAGCATGTTTCTGCGAAGTTCCGCAGCTATATGGTTCCCTTCTTGGGCCGGTCTCCACCAACAGTTTAAGTGTTCACTTCACCCAGGAAGGTTGTATTCCTAAAATAAAATTTCTGTTAGCTCAATGCCAAGCAGCAGAGCTTCCGGGACCTAAGCCCACTACCCAGAGTTACGCCATGGACTGACCCTGGACTCTGACCTCATAGGTAACAGATGAATATCTAGTAAGCGCACCAGTGGAAGGGAAGCCCTGGGTCCCTGCTAAGACTGACCCCAGTGAACTAGATTGTTGGATGGAGGGTGGTAATGGGGGGAGGATGGGGAGCGGAACACCCATAAAGAAGGGGAGGGGGAGGGGTTAGGGGGATGTTGGCCCGGAAAACTAGGAAAGGGAATAACACTCGAAATGTAAATAAGAAATATGCAAGTTAATATTCTGTTGCTCATTGTATCCACAGAGAGTAAAGAGGGAAAGGATGAAGAGGGGGAGGGGTGGGGAGGGAGGGAGGAAGGGAGAGGAAAGTCCAAGGTAGAAGAAAGGACGGCTGGAAATGCTGGTTAATGTATTATTTTGTTGGACCTTCTCACATGTAAATGGAGGACAATGTCCACCTTGTAAAGGCTAAGATGATTTTCCAGGCAGGGGTATCTCTCGAGAATGTCAAAGGAAGTCTTGTGGCATAAGGGTCTCAGAAGCAAACAAACAAAAAGTTTATTACTATTTCCGATCATGATCTCCATATCATGCAATGAGATAATCTGGTCAAAGTCACTTCAGGGTGGGGAATCATAAAGAGACTTGTAACTGGAACCAGAAAGTCTGCAGGCTCGCCGTGGCCTAGTACAACCTTCTGTTCTTCATTTATGTGTGGTATCTTTGGAACTGAATTCTGTCTGTGTCCCTAAATTTAAACTGTCACAGAGAGAGACTCTGATTGGATTGGAATGTAACTTGCTATGTCAGACCATTGTTATGGTAGAGATTGGTAGACTCTGGGTCACTCTTGCCTAACCCCTTGGGATTAATAGGGTATGGGCATAGAAAATGTGGTAGTGCCCAGCTGAGGACGTGTTCAACCATAGACCATTTGCTTAACTTGTACAGAGCCCTGAATTTGACCCCCAGCTTGGCAAAAAAACATTTTTTTTTTATTATATAGACTGTAGCTGTCTTCAGACACACCAGAAGAGGGTATCAGATCTCATTACAGATGGTTGTGAGCCACCATGTGGTTTCTGGGAATTGAACTCAGGACCTCTGGAAAAGCAGTCAGTGCTCTCAACCACTGAGCCATCTCTCCAGCCCTTGAAACATTTTTTTAAAGGGGTTTCTCTGGAGGAAACACAGGTGAGGAAGGCACTGGACACGACCAATTACCATGAAGGAATTAAAGGGGGGGGAGAATTCCCCAACTTGGGGTTGGGGATTTAGTGCCTAGCAAGCGCAAGGCCCTGGGTTCGGTTCCCAGTTCTGAAAAAAAAAGAAGAAGAAGAAGAAAAAAAAAAAAGAATTCCCCAACTTTAAATCTGCATGCTACCTTGCAAGGCTATAGTTAGCTCTCCCAGCCTAATCACCTTGAGCATCTTAAGACCCTGTGTTAAAAGGGGGGGGGAGGTATGTAACTAATATAAGTTATTTATGTAATTCTTCAGGGGCTATGGTATAAAAATTTACCAGAGCAAAAGTTATATCTTCCCCACAACCAGGCCCTCCACAGGTTTGGCCTGGTTCCTTCACAGGCTACTCTCAATAATGTATTTGGTCTTGATAATGCAAAATTTAATGCAGTCAGCTTCTGTGCAAATCCAACACATAACTAACAATTCCTATCCGGTCAGACAGCAAAAGTCCTAATTTGTTGGCAGTGGTTCCAGTCCGCTTTCTGCTGTTTGGGATGTTTGAAAGATTCTCAGGAATGGTTTCCGTTTCTGCTTTTCCTTTTTCTTTTTCTTTTTTAAAATTCATGTGTGACAGGTAGAGACCACTTGCTAGAATCAGTGCTCTCCTTCCTCCTGGTAGATTTGAGAGATTCAGTTTGGGTTGTCAGGCTTGACGGTGAGCAAACACCCTTACCTGCTGAGCCGCCTTGCAGGCCCAGAACCGTCTTAAACGAAACAAAAACCAACCGCTCGTAGGCTCGAAGAACTAAGGTTCCAGCCTCTTTCTTCCACTTTTAGTCCTTGCCCTTCGCTC
>NC_046156.1:124554319-124671819 GCF_011064425.1 Rattus rattus | reverse complement strand
AATTGAACTCAGGACCTCTAGAAAGAGCAATCAGTGCTCTTAACGTCTGAGCCATCTCTCCAGCCCCACCTTTGTCTGTTTTGAGACATGATCTCATTGGCCTAAAGCTTGCCTGGCAGGTATGGCTGGCTGGTCAATAAATACCAAAGAGCCACCTCTCTCTGCCTTTCTAGCACTGAGATTCCACGCACCCAAGTGTTTTGCCCCCTGAACTACATTTTGGGAACGGAACTCAAGTTCTCAAGCTTGCAAGGCAAGGGCTTTACTGGTCTTGAGGGGGACAGAAACAGAGATGCAGTTGGACCTTCTACCACAGACGACCATCTGAGCTCAGTGTCCCTGGTGCTGAGGTCAGGAAATCTGGCAGCGGTAGATAAAGAGCCAGATCTTTGTCTAGGCATAAGAAAGACTACACAAGAGGAGACCTACTCCTCGTCTCAGTCACTGTGTTGTCTCAGGCGCGTAACTGGGAACTAGGTGTTAAGGCCGTCTGGAAGTGCTAGTCATCTGCTAGCTGATGGACGGGTAAGGTTGTCTTTCTAAAGTTGATCTTTGGAAAGTTGGCCAATGACTTACATGCTACCACATGCAATAACCAAATACCAGATGCAGAATGTTTTACTGAAACTACCATTTGAATCCGATTGCATTTCTATTTCTCATTTTCTGAGTCTGAGGTTTCGTTTTCATTGATAAAGAGCAATATCCAGGACACTGGTATATGTTAGCATACACATTCTTGCTTGATAAATAGCTATTTAGCCATTATTAGTTGCTATGAGGGACTTGAAATTATATGTGTAGGAAAGTGAAAATCCCATTTTATTTCTTTTGAGGCTGATGATAAATTATGGATAAAGTTAGAGACAGACAGAAAGCTTGTCCTTGTCAAGGAATATAGCAATGGTACAGGATAGTTTAGACCTTTGTAATTTTACATCTGGAAAATTATCAACCAGCTGTTGGAACCTGTGTGGTCCCAGCATTACCTGTGTCCTTTGCTTGTTTTAGAAAGTTCATGTGACCAAGCGTGAGTGAGTTTGCCTCTTCCTTTTGGGAGGCAGCTGCTTCTCAAGTTTCTGGGTTGTAGAGGGAGTCTGTACAAGAAAGCTTGCTCTGTGAGTAGGGGAAATGCCGTCAACTCTCAGGCACCCTGAGAATACCTGCTCCTCACATGCTGGGCTCTGGCCAGGTGTGTGTGGGGAGAGAATTTTGCATCAAAGCAGCCTCATGTCTAGTTCAGTGTGGGATCTTGGTGCTGGAACTCAGTGGTGCCTCCCCATCCAATGCTGCCCGGCTGCCCGGTAGAGTCACATTCAACAATACATTCCTTGTGGGAAGAGACTTCCTAGCCTTGACGTCTCCACTGCCTTCGTCCTTCACAAGCCCTCCAAGGTGTTAGGGACTGTTGCAAAGAGAGGTCTGTATATTTGGCAGTACCACTGGACTTCTTTCTTTCTTTCTTTCTCTCTCTCTCTTTCTCTCTCTCTCTCTCTCTCTCTCTCTCTCTCTCTCTCTCTCTCTCTCTCTTTCTTTCTTTCCAGCTTTGAAAGGAATGGTTTTTCTAACCTACTCATCAACTCCGCTCCCTGTGGAGCATTCCCCTGGACTATTTTAAGCTGGGGGTTGGCACAGGAATTGGCTTGTAAAACTTCAGGATTGGTTTGAGTTTGGGGTTTGTGGCGGCACCTAAGTGTAGGTGTTCTGGCACCTGGCTTTTAGCTCCATTTGGAGAATCTTCCTGGCTTTCATGGTACATGTAATTTTAACCACTAATAACTTTAGAGAAGCCTAATGCTGTGGCAATTATTCCATGGATCTCCAGAGTCAGACATGGAGCTTTTGAGGTTGAGTGTTTCTAGCTACAGAGCTAGGATCCTTGACCATGCCAAACTTTGGAGGAAGAATCTTTAAAACGGAAGTATTGTGGAGAGTCCCAAGTTGGGCTTTCTGTGCTACTTTCCAAATTAAGAAAAATAATTAGTCCTTTTACCTTATTTAAACACTTTTAGCCACGGTATCTTGGAGCTCTGCCAAAAACAATCACCTGAAATTTTGTTTATGATTTGCTCACAAACGTGGCCATACTTTTTTAAAAGGGGTGCAAAAAAGAACATTTGAAGAATGTGTGAGCTCATTATGAACCTAATATATTTTAAAAACATTCACCTTGTAAACTCCTGAAATGTGGTTTATAATGGAAACACCAGCAGGCTTTTCTGGAGTGGAATTGAGCCTCCAGCTTCGAAGCCTTTGCAGACCTGGTTCCCCTGAAAGGGAGAGAATTAATCATGGCCACAGGTTAACTGCTGCTTCTTGGTTTTGGACTCCTAAATGACACAGTACATTTATGGATCTGTTTCCACATGAGTTATTTTGAGACATTATGCACACATTTCATCTATTGTATTTAAGACCTCTTTTTTTCAAAGTTTGAAAGCCAGCCTACATTTATAAATTTCCCTGATCTTTTTTATTAAAAATTTACATATATGCATTATCTAGTCATCTCTCTCTGCATTTCTTAGGTCTATTGGCATGTTCATGCCACAGCTTGTTCCCAATGTCAGAGGACGTCTTGCTGGAGTTGGTTCTCCTCTTCCACCATTTTGGATTCCACAGATTGAATTCAGGTGGTCAGACAGGGCAGCAACAGCCTTTACCTGATAAACCATCTTTTCAGGCTCTACTTTTCTTTTTATTAAATTATTTGTTTACATTCCAAATGTTGGCCTCCTTCCCAGTGCCCTCTCCCAGAGTTCTTCACCCCATTCCCCCTCCACTTCAGGTCTGAGAGGGTGTTCTCCACCCCGGGGCCCCTGCCTCACTGTTTCAAAGGCATTGTTTATGCACACAGACACTTTGTTACTTGTGTTTTTTTGTTACTTTGTTTCCTGACCAAGTTGATACTAAATTTCAACAATTTAATCTCAAGAAATGATTTTGTAGAGTAGCATACGAACAGAAAATAAGAACTCGGCTGGGGGTGCTGTGTATGTAGCTTAAGTGGTGCTTGCCTAACATGGAGGAGGTTTTGGGTCCTAAGTCAGATCGGGTGGCCCATGTCTGTAATTTCAGCACTCAGAGGGTAGAGACAGGAGATGCAGAGTGAAAACCCTTTTCCTGACTATGTAACATGTTTGAGAGGTCGAGACAAGCTTGGGATACAAACAAACAAACTGAACTGAGTTGACATGCTATGTCTTCATTTTAACAAGCGAGTTCCTATAAAAGAAAAAAATGATCAATTTCTATTTGATAATCAAGGAATTAATCAACATATTTATCATGTGTGATGTTGAGTATATTTTGTTCTTTATTTTAATTTTCATTAATTTAATATAAGACAAAATATGTAATTTTTTTTCTGAGTCTTGCTTAATTTGCTTAATAGAATGATTTCCAGGGCCACTCGCTTTCCTGCAGATGCCATGATTTTATCTTTATTCGGACTCATTTCTTCTTCTTCTTCTTCTTCTTCTTCTTCTTCTTCTTCTTCTTCTTCTTCTTCTTCTTCTTCTTCTTCTTCTTCTTCTTCTTCTTCTTCCTCCTCCTCCTCCTCCTCCTCCTCCTCCTCCTCCTCCTCCTCCTCCTCTTCCTTCCTCCCCCTCCTTCCTCTTTCCTTCCTCCTCCTCCTCCCTCCTCCTCCCCTCCTCCTCCTTCACCTCACTCCCATATTGATGGGCATCTTGTCTGAATCCATTTCTTAGCTTTTATGAATACTGTAGTAACAAACATGGATATAGAAGTATCTCTGAGGTATGAGTCTCTTGGGTGTGTACCCAAGAGTGGTGTTCCTGGATCATATGGTAGCTTTGTTTCTAGGTATTTGAGAAATCTGCACACTGATTTCTTTAGTGAGAGGCTGTACTGTACTAGTTCCCTAATTTTTTTCTTTTTAGCATGAATTTTCAGATAATTCTTTTGGATTTGTAGGACCATATAGCAACATCTTTTCTATTTATAATTTCATTGTTTGTTTGTTTTTTCCATCTTACTTTGGTTACCTTGGTGTTTGTCAATATTGTTTATTGGTTCAAAGGACCAACTCTTTATTGATTGATTCTGTGTTTTTGTTCTTTTAGTTTCTTTTTCATTAATTTGTTCCCCAATCTTTATTATTTCTTGCTGTCTACTGCTTTGAGGTTTGACTTACTCTTGTCTTTTCTGACATTAAGGTGAATCTTCAGGTTGTGTATTTGAGATCACCGGTTGTTACGGTAAGCACGCAGAGCTATAACTTTCCTCTCAGAAATGTCTTAGTTGTATTCCAGAGGTTTTGCTATTTTGCATTTTCATCTGATTCTAAGATTGTAAAGAATCCCTCCCTGATTTCTTCATTAATCCAACAGTGTGTTTTTGATGTGCATGCATTTCTGTAGTTTCTTTTGCTATTGATTTCTAGTTTTATCCCACTGTGGTCTGATGTGATAAAAGATATCCACTGAGTTCTATTGTAGTCCTCAAGACTTGTTTGTGGCCTAGCATGTGATCTAATTTAGAGAAGGTTCCGTGGGAAGCTGAGAAGATTGTGTATTTTAAGAGTTTGGTGAAATGGTCTGTAAGTGCATTTGCTCTCTGGTGGAGTTCAACCCCAAGATTTCCTTGTTTATCTTTAGGGTACTGAAATCGAGAACCAGGACCTTTCGACCTATTATAACTCTTAGTATTTGTTGTTTGTTTTATGAAATTGAAGGCAACAGATTTGATATGTATACATTTACCATTTCATATATTTTTGATGAATTGGTCTTTGTATTCATATGTAGTGGCTTTTCCCTCCTCTTCTTTGACTAAGTTCGATTTAAAATATACTTTATAGATATCAGGTATTTCAACCTGATTGCCAATTTTCTAATTCATTTTGCTGAATTTCCCTGTATGTTGCTGACATTCCTCTATAGATCCTAGACTGAATTCATCTAATTGTTTGCCCTTCGAGGTTGTTGATCATTTTTAATACTTATGTCAGGACTTTTGAGTTCATCAATTCAGGTGTTATGATCTTTTGGAAAGAGTCCTTACTTTTTCATGTTCTGCATGTTTTTGTGTTGTGATTCGCACATTTAAAAAAATCTCTTTGGATTTTATTTGGGGATTGTCTTATTTACTTTTCTATTGCTATGACAAAATACCATAGCCAACACAACATATAAAAGAAAGTATTTAATTTGGGCTCACAGTTCCGGAGGGTTCAAGTCTGTGGCCATCATGTTAGGGAGCATGGCAGGCAGCAGGCAGGCAGGCATGGCGCTGGAGTAGTGGTTGAAAGCTTACCTGTTGAGCCAATAATGAGGCACAGAAAGAGAGCTAACTGGAAAGACCATGGGCCTTTGAATTCTCAAAGCCCAACCCCTAGTGACACACATCCTCCAACAAGGCTACATCTCCCAATTCTTCCCAAACACTTGGGAGCCAAGCACTCTAACCTGAGAGCCTTTGGAGACTGTACAAACCATCACAGAGATCGTCCTAAAGAGCATCTTGCTCTTGAGATCTTGATTTTCTGTATTACTTGAGAACAGAAAGCAAACTATAATGTTATGACACCATACAAGTTATAGACATACCTTAAAGTCTACTAATATGTTACAAATGACCATGCAAAAGAAAATTCTAGAATGACTGTAGAACATGATGTAAGGTTAAGATTTAATTAGGTAAGTGTAGCAATAATAAACGAAGGAGCCCTAACTAGTTGGCTTAGTTCTGAGTCCCAGAAATTATTTCCCTTCTGTTGAATGGGTCTTAAGTCTAACTAGAGAGCTGTTGGTTACTGCCAAGATGTGAGTGCCACTGTTGTGCCCTCTGAGTTCTTTCACCATGATGCTCATTGTTGTGGCTCATAGATACCATGGCTGGGTAGGAGTAGTGGTTGTTTTTCTCCTTGGGAAGCTTATATGATGTCTCCTGGTACTGTGAGAGCTAGTAGTCAGGTAAGAGGCATTCAGGCCCGTTCCAGTTCAGAGGCCTCTGGGTCCTGTGTCTGAAGGGCATGGTGTCTTTAGCAATAGAGATTGATCTTCTTCCCTTACTGGGTGGGGTGGGCAACCAAGGGCAACAGCAATAGTTTATAATGTTTTAGGAGTCCCTTGGGCAACTCTGGTCAACAACTCAAAGGAGAGAGTCTCGTGCCTGGTGCTGTGTTTTTGTTAGATAGTCTCCAGCTCTTAGGGGCAATATTGTTAGTCCAGATGGGAAAACCCCAACTGATACATCTACAATCTACAATACAGTGCCTGTACCTAAGACTCATGGATTATTGGGGAAGAATTTTAAGAGCTAGAGAATAGGGCATATTCTGTTCATAACTGTATCTCTTAGAAATGTCAGAGATGTTATTCCTATGAAGTCTCACCAACATGGATTCCTGAACGTGATCCGAAAATAAGATAACATCAATGGACATGCTGCTGTGGAGAGGGGAAAGGTCACAAGGCTTCCACCCTAGTCGAAGAGCTACAGAAAATGAAGGAAAGCTGAGAGCAGGAGAAATAGTCTTCTCCAGGGAAGAGCACACCAACATCAAATGGCCAGCTCTGAAAATGTACATTTCAGTAACATTACCCAGTCTGTGTTTAGTACTACACATACACACCCCCCACAACAATTAAAGAAAAGGAGGCCATGAACCTGGAAGAGATCAAGGGGAGCCTATAGGAGGGTTTGAAAGGAAAGGAAAGGGGGGGCATGATGTAACTGTAGTATAATTTAAAAAACAAAGAAGTTACTTTTTAAAAGGCAAAAATCAACACTCCACTAAAGGAATAGTGGAGAGGAAGCAAAAAAGGGGGTTGGGTTGGGTGGGGCAGTAAAAGAAGAGAAAAATAACACAGCTGCAAAATTATTTATATATAATATTATATACAAATATATATATTTTAGATATACAAAATTAAAGTGAATGCATGAAGGTGAATAGAAAACAAAAACATAAAAATTTAAAAGTACAACAAAGTAAAGTGGGGCTCAGGAGAGGGCTCGATTGTCCAGTCTGCCTGCCGCTGTTTCTGAGGGTTTCAAGTTCAGTTCCCCAGACTCAGCTACAGGAGAGCAGACAATCTGTTATGTTACATGAGTCTCTCTCTCTCTGTCTCTCTCTCTGTCTCTCTCTCTGTCTCTCTCTCTGTCTGTCTCTCTGTCTGTCTCTCTCTCTCTCTCTCTCTCTCTCTCTCTGTCTGTCTCTCTGCCTCTCTGTCTCTCTGTCTCTGTCTCTCTCTCTGTCTCTCTCTGTCTCTGTCTCTGTCTCTGTCTCTGTCTCTCTCTCTCTCTCTCTCTCTCTCTCTCCCTGTCATACTCAAATAATAAAATAAAAACTCTAAAAAAAGTGTATGGATGGAATTTTCAAGGAATAAAGAAAAATATTAAGAAACGAACCCGGTTACAAACGCCTCCTTTGTTTCAAATGGTAAAAGATCAGATAAAGAGCCCTTCCCTGAAAATCGTGTCGGGGGAACATCGGGTGCCAGCTAAATGGTTCTGCCCAATAGTTTATGCTGTTGCTAAGTCTGTATTGGTTGGTCTGACTTTGTGGGCGGGGAAGGCTCTGCTTCCCTCAGCAGACCCGGATCACAGAACCCCTGCAGTGGCTAATGTTCGGGCGGGTGTTCCCCAAATGTGTTGAGAATGTGGGCAGTAATCACAGCAACTGAGATTTGTGCCCCAGGAGGGCCTGTCTTAGTGCTTTCAAGACTCCTGGGGCATTAATCGCCCTGGTGGAGGGATGCAGCTGCAGACATCAAGGGTGCCACAGAACGCAGCTTTCTCAGGGTGTACAGCTGTGAAGGGCAGACTGATGCCGCTGGAGACTGACGCACCGCCTGGCTCCGGCTCAGGGCCATCAGATACGACTGTAAATCTGAATTGATGAACTCTACCCCTGACCTGGAGGGTGGCTTTTAGGCTGCACTTGCTGGCCCCCATCCAGACTGCTTTCCCACAATTGCCTCACTTAGCCTTCCTCTCTGATGCTATGGCCGAGCAGCTTGAGGCTCCCTGAAAAGTATATAGATGCTCTTTGCTTTTAGGCCCCCAGTGTAGTTCAGCTTTTAAGAAAAGGCTCTCTTTCAAGATGGTCAGCGGCCTCTGCCTCTTGCTTAAATGGGATTTTCCTTCACTCCTTTCCAGTCTCCAGAGGAGTCACTGTCTCTCCAAGGCCTGTTCGCTGGCCCGGAGGGAAGGACAGCCCTCTCTTGCTTGCCTTTGGAAATGGCCATGCCCAACTTCTTCCTAACACACCGCCAGCGCCCCATCCTTCACTTATGTCTTACCTGGGTTTCTGGCTTCTTAGCTGCACTGTCTTTGAGGAATTGTTTTCCTACCTTTTTGGATTTTCTGAAGTTCCTTTTCTCGTTTTCTTCATGGAATAGAATGTTTTTGTTCTTATTCCCAATCACCTCTTCACCCAGGAATGCAGATGCAGCTTCTAGCCTGCCTTTGCACATGGATCTCTCTCTCTCTCTCTCTCTCTCTCTCTCTCTCTCTCTCTCTCTCTCTCTCTCTCTCCCTCTCTTTCTCTCTCCTATCTTCTATCTATCGTCTATTTATCATCTCTCATCTATCTATCTTCTATCATCTATCATCTTTCTATTTATCTACCATCCATCATCTATCATCTATCTATCTATCTATCTATCTATCTATCTATCTATCTATCTATCTATCATTTATCATCTATCTATCATTTATCTATCTATCTATCTATCTATCTATCTATCTATCTATCTATCTATCTATCTATCTATTAGACCTAATATAACTTGCACCTAATCCTAATTCACAATGGACATTTGTTTTCAAAATTTTATTCAAGGTTGCCCCCGCCCCACCCCCACACACTGGTTTCTCTTGAAGCATTAAATTACTTTTATTTTATTTTGTTAGAGAAGCAGTTGGAACTAGGAATGGGAAGAACAAATTCTCCTTTATTCAGACTCTCTTGCTTTTCTCCTATCGAAGCCAGTGAAGCCACCATATTCTGAAGGCCCCAGAGGTCAGTGCTGTCTGTCTTCTTCTAGTTTATGGTTTCCTGGAAGGACAGGTACTAAGGTGTCTCTTCCCTAAAGCTGGGAACACCAGTCGCCTGCTGTATTTGTTTGCTTGGCATGAATAAACACTTACGGAGCTGAGTAGCGAGTGGACCTCCTCCTCCATATTTAATGTGCTGCGACCCTTTAATACCAGTTTGCCATGGTAAGGTGAGCCCCAACCATAAAGTAATTTCACTGCTGCTTCATAACTGTAACTTTGCTACTGTCATGAGCTGTAATATAAATATCTGTTGTACAGGTTATCTGCTATGTGACCCCTGTGAAAAGGTCATTGGGCCCCCAAAGGGGTCGTGAGCCACAGGCTGAGAAAGGCTGCGCTAGTGGTTAGCTTCTGCCGTGTGGCTCGGGATACTGATTCTGATTTCGATATCCTGGCCTGGAATTGCAGGTCGCTAGGTCCCGCGTCTGTACACAGACACAGCCTCTGGGGCTGCTTGGCCACATTCATCAAAAATGCAGTTTTGAGAGCTTCTAGGAGTCCGAGGTTACTGTTTGTAGGTAAGGTTTGTTGTCAGCCAGGGCCTTCATTGCCTGGGACCCATCTAAGAATACTGATTCAGAGTAAAATGTATCTATTTATCCGTTTGTTCTTTGAAAGAAAAGCCCAGCGATTTTCAAAGGTCCGCACCTACTGCCATGGGAGCTGACCAGGGCGGCTACACTGAGCAGTGCAGGTGCTGCTCCTTTCTCTGGAGCCCATGCTCTCCTGGTCCTTTTTTCAGGACTGGGAGGTCTTCACTGCGGCCCTCACTGATAAAGCACAACGATCCTTTTGTCAGAAACTGTTTTCCTCCTCTCAGATTCTCAGCACCGAGGCAAAGCCTTAAGTCTGTCTTCTCCTCTTCCAGAGCCCTTTGACCTCTGAGCTGTCATTTAGTGTGGTCGGTCATTAGGCTCTGGATCCTGCTTTTTCGTTTATCAGTGGCTTGTGCTATTACTGTGTCTATTTTTAAGCCTATATTGAGCATCTCGTAATGAGGCCCGGCCTTTTACTTTACTTAGCTTTACCCTTTGAGGAGATGGTCCTTCTCCTTGTCAAGTTAAGTGCACTAGGATGCTTAGTCTTTCTTTATCCTGCTGGGACATCTTCTCCCCGTGCTCAACCCTACTTTTTTTTTTCTAGGAAACTTTTTAGAAAATAAGTATGATTTTATATGCTCTACTTAATAAGGAAAAATGCAAATGTGTTTGGCCAGTGCAATTTATATTCATAAGTATAATCACAAAGCAAGAGGCATTTTAGTAACTTAATGTATTTGTAACTATAAGAAACTTATATTGGAAAGTTTATATTTAATAGTGGAGTTCACCGGGCTCATTCGTGTTTGTTGCTAAGTAGGAGCATTAATTAATTCGATTTAGCATTCTTTTTTTTTCTCGTTTCAATTTTTTTTGAGTTTTAATTTTAATGGCTTTTGTATCATGTGGGGAATAGCAATCTCCCCGCATCTATTTTGTGGCCTGGATATCACCCTGGGAGCAAGGAATCTGTGTCTGAACTGTGTGCATTTTGATATGGTCAGACTTAAGCAAAGCAGGTCCCCTTCTATACACTTTGAGGACACTTTACCTGTTGCAAATTCTGATAAAGATAATTTTCCAGGTAGAGATTCAGTCATATAGTGGTGTACACGAATTTCGAGTAAGAAAGTCACCTCAGCCTTGAGAGAGACCGTGGTTTTCTGAATCAGGGTTGTCCATCACAGCCTGGTGCTGCTGTCTTTTCCTGTCCTGGGTCATGTTCTGTGAATGTGCACATCAGTGTGCCCTAGGGAAGAGCTCCTGGCTAAGCATGTGCCTCAGGTTTTTCTTGTAAGGGCAGTGATTTTGTTGCTGGCCTCTAACCTTGCCCATCTTTTAATGTGCCACATTCAGGGTTTTCTGTAACATTTCAACAAGTAAAGTAACTTTGCCTCCATAGAAAAGACGGATCACCAGTAATGGAAAACATCCAGCTATTATGTTTGCCCACTAACTAACCAGCTCATCGATTTCCCCTGTGTGCATCTGAAGAGAGACACAAGAAGCATCATCCCATCTTCTTTCTTGTCGGTGTGCTCGTCGGTGACTGGAATGACTGCCCGAAAAAGAATTCTCTTTTTTGTTTGCATTTGAAGTTTGTTTTCTTTCTTCAATGTGCCAAAAGTTATTTAAAATAATGTCTACTTTTAAAACATCCCCTCGCGGGCTTGGGCATTTGTGTTCGAGATTGAAGAATGAGGTCCCCATGGTATACAGTTCCTAGAGTCGAGTAACTGCATTTATATTGTTATAAATTTTTGAGGTTGGAATCTCAAGTTTTTAAATTAAATAACTACAGTTAACTGTATTAAGTGTAAGGTTGAATTTGATCAAGAATGAGAAAAGCATTTATGACAACCCCTGTAAATGTTTAAATACTTTAGTTGTGTTTGTGAACACAAAATTGTGTTATAAGGAGCCAACATTGAGTGTGGGGGTTCCTCTAGGGCATATCTGACTTTTGGGAGATAAAAAAAAATCTTGCATTAATGAAATTCTGCAAGTTTTGATTTAGTAGACAACATTCCCAGTATGTGTGAAGCAATTTTAAAGTGTGTGTATGTGTGTGTATGTGTGTGTGTAATTACTTGTAGAAATGGTTTAACTTTAATGGGGCATTTCTCGATCACATAATAGGAAAACTAACAGCTTTAATTAAGATTTATGAAGCATAAGAGGTAATACATTCGCTGTATTAGGTAATCGGTGGTGGGTGGTGTGATTTTAGACATGGATTTTTTTTTTTCACTTTTCACTTCCTTGAGCAATTTTGGTTTGGAATTGAGATCAGTAGTACTGGAATCTCCATGTCCCTGAGTAGACAAAACAAAACCTTACGTTCTTAAAAAAAAAAGCCCTTTAATTATTGATAATAATTTAATTATGGACAAATACCATTCCGTATTTATTTCGTGATTTCTGGGAGTAACCCCAGGAGCCTGAAATGGGAGAAGCAAAAGCTGCCCGCCACTTTCCACAGATGACTGGCAAATTTGGAAGTGGGTGCTTAGAAAGCAGCAATTCAAACCCACAAACGAACCTGTTCATTTCAAACAAAGCTCAAACTATTGTAGCCCTGCTTCTAGAAACTCTGTAATAGACACTTACGTCTTTGAGTCTCAGCAGGGACGTGTTTATCTGTGTGTCTTACTCAGGCTGCCTGGTTAAGAGGCTGGTAAGATGATGAACATTATCATCTCTAATTCTCAGGCTCGGGCTTCTATAAAAAGTTAGGGGTGCACAATGCCTGAGGCTGAAGTGCTGGGGTCAGATGAGCCTGGATTGTCTCCTATGATGCTGGTTGCCCTCTCCCTGCTTCTCCATGCAGTGGACAGACTGTAGAGATTGAGAGGGTCTGAGGAAAGCTGCTTTTCTGCCACATGGTCTTGTCCTAGTGGACTTCAGCTATCAATTCGACACAGCCTAGGATCACCTGGAAAACACCTCAGTTGAGTAATTGCCTCTATCAAGTTGGTCTGTGGGCATGCCTGGCCAGACAGCGCTGAGTGCCTTAATGAAGTAAAAGAGCCCAGCTCGCTGTGGACAGCACCTTCCTGGGCATATGATCCTGGCTGTAGAAGCTCTCACGTCGGGGAGCATCCCTCCACGGTTTCTGCCTGATTTCCCGCCTTGCTTTTCCTCAGTGACGCGCTGTGACGGGTTCGTATTAGCCAAACAAGCCTCGTCTTTTCTCAGTTGCTTTCGGTGGTAGTATTTGTCACAGCAACAGGAGGGAACTGGAAGGGTTGTTAAATTTTTGCTGGCATTAGAAGTTCCTGCAGGGTCTGTTGGACCACAGAGTGGCGGCCTGAACCCTGGGAGCTTTTAACTCAGCCAGACTCAGCCGGTCTGAGACAGCCTGAGGATCTGTTTCAAGGCATTACTGATCCTGATCCTGCTGGCCTAGGAGCATCCTTGTAGGGAAAGGGTGGGAGTGAAAAAAAGAGGGGGCAGAGAGTGGATCACAGCTCTAGAGACATGCAGAAACTTTGCACTAGGCTATTTCTAGAAAGGTGCATGTGTTTCTCTTTTTCTTTGTTCTTTGAGTGTCGGATAAGCCACTTTCCCTAGAGCACTGTTGACTTGGTGGAGGCCTAGAGGTACTTAGGCAAGAGATGCTTTCAAAATATGGGTTAGAGCTGGGCCTGTGGCTCAGTGGCAGAGCCATTGCCAGCCAGGCCTGAGCCACTTTATTTAATATTTGATTTCTACCACGGGGGGAGGAGAAAAATTAAGGTAGATAATTCTTTCTATACATACATATGTATATTCTATAGAATATAGAATTCTCTCTGTATACATATTACATGTGTATATATTATAATTCTCTCTGTATCTACCATCTACTTATCTTTGTATCTGTTTGTATATGTGTATGTATATATGTATCTATCTATTATCTATCACTTCTATCTATCTTTGTATCTATCTCTATCTATCTGTTTATCTATCTCCCTCCCTCTCTCCCTGTGACCCTCCTTGCAGATGAGGGTCTTATGTTCAGAAGCATATTACTCCTCGTCTATCATACAGTGCTGTACTGGCAGTTCAGGTCAGTGTGTAGCTAGTGATTCTAAAGTTGTGTTGTGCAGAGACCAGCCTTGGGATCCTGGGGGAAATACAGATAGACTCCTCAGGGAAATGTATAGCCAGAGATTCAGTAGATCTGCGTGAGTGTTGAAAGCTCTGTATGTCTAGCATTACCAGTGAAGATTTGCTTCCTGATAGTCCATGGGCCACAGCGAGCACGGCCTGCAGATGACTTGCATTGTGTAGGGTCTATTTGCTTCGTGGCTCTGTAGGGAAATTTTCTCTTTCAGCACTTTTGTCCCACCACAATTTCCTTGTGGCCCAGTGGAAATCCTCTTGCTGTTTTCCTGTGGAATTTATGATGAACTTTGATAGCCGCTTTCCAAATCTTATATTCTGTTTCTATCCAGTGTAGGCTTAAAAAGTAATTTCTCTGGGTTTGATGTTCCCATCTATAGACTATAGGGTGGGGTTACATTGCTGACTTTCCCTTCCCCTATGCTAGTAACTTGGCAAACATTTAGCAATTAAATAAATAAATTCGTACACGGCCTCTGTTTGTGCATGCACCTATGAGTTTTAGATATAAACACATATGCTATATTTTATTGATGTACATATTCTATAATATATGTCTATGTAAATATATCATGTTTATAATGAACCATGTGTGCATCCCCCCCTCTGTCTGTCTGTCTGTCTGTCTCTGTCTCTGTCTCTGTCTCTCTCTCTCTGCCTAACATCATGATGTGTTACCATTGAGAGCTGTGAGAGTGAAACAGAAAGAAATTAAGTGGAGACGTAAGGAAAAAATATGTATAGCAGTGATAATAGATAGACTTAAATGTTTACGTTCAGGAACCTGATGGGATATTTGACCTTGAGAAGCAGAGTTTCATTTCCAAATGGTGGGTGTGGCCCTGCACTCTTCCCGGCGATGGGTGATGTACATAAGGCCAGCTGTGTCCACTTGCAAAGAACCATCCCAGCTGGTCTTGTTGACTGTTGACATTCCCTTGTGGATCCTCAGCTGATACTCAGCCTCCCCTTCCCGACATTGGTATGCAATTCTGCTCTGACTGCACATGGCCTGGGGCCTCAGGGAGGAGGTGGAGTCTATAGGTTGGGGAAGGTGGAGCCGAGATGAGGTTCCATCTATGCAGCCGTGGGGAGGCTATTGTGTGTACTGAGCAAACGCTGCTCCCTTTGGTGCCGCAGAAGAGTCACTCAGGGTCCTACGTGTGACCCTTCTCCCAAGCTCAGTAAACAAGCCCAGTACACTCCCCAGATCCTCAGTGGGTCCTCAGGGAACTTGTACTGTCCTTTATTGTTGAAACTTTAGGAGGGAAGGGTAGATGGTATTTACATCCCCTCCAGGGAAGGAATTCTAAGAACAGTAGATTTATTGACTCAGTCTACAGGCGATTGTACCATGTGTTGGTAGCTGATTGAAGTATTCCAGACAAGGTAAGGGGTTTGCTAAAGAATTCTAAGACATAGGTTTCCCATCCTGTGACACTGGATAAAACCATGCTATATGAAGCAAGAGGAGAAACGGAAGTGTACGCTTCTGTAGACTTAGACGGTAAGAGTCCCGCCGTATCATGACAGAGAGAGACAAGTGCGCTTGCATAGTTATCTGGTGAAGGTTGTGCTTCAACTGGGCATCAGAGGATTCAGTGAATGATGGAGCGGGGGCAATGGGCACCCAGTGGGGAGAGGAAGCATTTGAGGAGAGGAGAACTGTAAAGAACAAGAAGAGTAGAGGGAATAGAGGTTTTCTAAGGAAGTACAAGCCAGACTGTTGGCCAGCTTGGCTGCAACTGCTGGTGGACACTGTGAGAGCCTTCTGGCCCCCGAGCCAGCACTTTCATCCTCTGGAGCTGTGGGTAGCACAGCGCTTGTGCCTGTAGTTTGCTGGTGAGCCTGCAGGCTTCCTGGCATGATTGGATTAGTGTTCTGTTTGCGTTTCTAGTGGTTTGTTTGGTGTTGACTCGAGTGTGTAGCTTGCATTGTGACTGTGGTGCACACTTTGAGGAATGCAGAGTGTCAGGAAAGATGCTGAAGAGTGAGGGAAGCCACAGGTCTGGGCCAGACACTCATCTTTCTGTTCTTTTTCTTCTGGAAGAGAAAACAGCACAGCACTGCATTCGTTTGCTGTCTGAAAACTGAAACTGAAGTAGGGCAGGGACCAGGAAAGACAGAAGCATTGTTTATTCAAAAGTGCTTGTTGCAGGATGTCCTTCTCTATACTGTTGTGAGCCATCTCTCATGACAGCGAAAGTGCTTATTTTGACTAGAATCTTCTGTCTAGGGAAAGGTGTTTTTCTTATTGTCACTGGAGAGCATGGTATTTCAACTGCAGTTGGGAAGCTCTGGAGTAAAGAGCCCTGGGTAGTGTAGGACCCTCTTTAAGTTTTAGTATGAAGGTGTTTTCTCAAACTCCAACCTATCGTATTGGTTTCCTTAAGTGAAATCAGGCAGGTAGAGTTAATTGCTATGTGTTAAATGTGACATGGGAGAAAGTGTGTGGGCTTTGGACTCAGCAAACCATGGCTGACTGTTGACAGGCTACTTGTGCTACTTCTGCCCTACAAGGGTGGCTATAGGTGTGTAACCTGCAGGGAGAAACTCAAGGGATAAGAAACCCTAGGGTGCATTTGCTAAGCAGTGCTCTCGACTCCCACTGCCCTTTTGGTGCCTTTGGCTCTTTGATTATTCTGGAGATTTCACAGTTTGTAGCCCACGGAACACCAGAGGATGATTTGGTTTTAGAAACCAGTATTTCTTGAAATCATAGAATGAGTAAAATCATATTATGACTTGGTTAAGCTTCCTATCCAGTTAAGGATAAATGGGGTGCAAAGCGATTTTGTTCTCTAGTTCTTCGCAGTAGTAACTGAGTAGTAAGAGGACTGGCCAGTCCTGGTGGTGTCTGGATAGTTCTAGTTATTGAAAAAGCACCAAGCCATAACTGACAGTTGAAGGTGCAGTAATGCTCCTTGGGCCTTGGAGGGGTATTGTGGTGTTTATATCTTCCAGAGTCAGGGAGCACTGCAGAAGAGGGGATAGGCGTATGTAATAGCCAGAAGGTAGGGTGAGGGTCTGTGAAATGCTGTTCCTAGACTTGAGATCATCGTTGTTATCAAGAAGGTCACAGTGGTTATCTGAATGGGGTCCACACAAGGCTGGGCCTGTCAACAGTCAGCCATGAATGGAGGAGTGGCTCATGGGCCCCACCTCTTACTGCCAAACTGTTGGTTATTGATGAGTTCTGGGAGAGGAAGAGAGGTCTTATCTTCACTGGTACACACCCCAATGAGCCCAACAGGCTTCAGTGGATAGCTCCAAATCCATGGTCAGGTGGGGACAGTCCTGGGTCAACTTAGTGGGTCATGGGGTTGGAGAGATAGCTTAGCACTTAACTACACTGACTGCTTTTCCAGAGGATCCCTGTTTCTAGCACCCATGTGGTAACTAATAACTGTAACTTCAGTTCCAGGGGATCTGACAGTCTCTTCTAGTCTCCTTGGTAACAGACATGCACAAGATTCACAAACATACATGTAGCCAAAACAACCACACACATAAAACCGTAAATAAATGAAAAAATATTGGCACGAAATAAATAAATAAACACGGATATGAGTATGGAGTGTGTCCATGTGTGAAACTGTCAAAGGACAAATGTAGTTAATTAGTGGATCCCATGCCAGTCCTGTGCTAAGGCTTTTTATGTGGAGAAGCTGACACCCTCACACCGGACCATGTGTTAATGGAAAACCTCCCATTGTGCTTAGGTGTTTGTTCAACCTCATTCCCTTTAGGGTGTCTTCAAGGGTAAACTAGATGACTTTTCAATACATGCTGCCAATGGCCTGCTACTCACTGTTACTGTCCTGTGTGCCTTCTTCCCAGCCCTACACAGGGGCTTTCTCCGTCTCATCTTCAGTAGAACTAGTAACTCCCAGGTCGGTATTTTGGCTACAAACTGGTCCCACGTCAAGTCTCTCTTTTAAATTCTGTTAAATCTTCTTTTTAGCTTCAAGATTTATAGGACTGTTTTTAGTATTGGCTGTCACAAGGCTGTGGCAATTGGCCCTCGTGTCCTGGGAGACAATAAGAAGCACGTTGTCGTTTGCTGAGAGGATCAGATAATAGGATGGAAAGGTATCTAGTGCAGTGCCTGAACTCTGCCTTAGCTGTTGGGCCCGAATCTTGAATAGAGGATCGTATCCTGACTTACTGATAGTCCCTAGTCTGTCACAAATGAACCTCTGAGAGGCGCTCCGGGCGGAATACCAGCAGGGTCTCTTGCTCTGGGGAAGCCTGTTTGCCGATGTGGCTGCTGATCAGCCTGGGCTCATTGCTTGCTCTCACAGGAGGCCACAGCTCAAGGGAGCTGTCACCATTTCAGTCAGTTTTAGCTTCCTTAGTTTGTCTTTTACACATTGGTATTTGTTTTGGTGCCCACAACCACAGGTTTCCCAACTTTTCTGTCCACTTAGCAAACCAGAAGATTTTTCTCCCAGCAATGCAGCACACTAGGAAAACAAATTAGTGAAAACCAATGCTTATTTAGATTTTGTTTGTTCCCTCTGTGGTGGGAATCCTAAGCCAGAACCAAGCTCTGGTTTTGTTGACGGTCTGTTGTTTCTCTGTCTCTGGTCTAGGTGTGGACCAATGTGACAGGCTGGTGGGGATTAACAGTTCTCAGCCAAAGATGCCGAGGAGGGGCAGTGGGGTAAAAGTGAAGGGGAAGGGGAGCTGTCTCATTTTAAAGGACAGTTTTGCAAGTTGGTTCAACTGCTGTCATTGGAGACAAGACAGTTGGAGTGATTCTAAGGGAAGTCACGGAGGAGACATCTTTAAAATACAGGCTGTTGTTGGTTGATTGTATTTTGTTTTATTTTCTCCCTCAAGATCTGCATGTTATTTGAATGTAGGTACATTAAAGGTAACTGATTAGATGGGTAAGTTCGTAGACCTATTTTTCTGGTGAATTTTCAGCGTGTGACAGAAATGAGACATAACGTGCTTTGACTAAATCAAGAGAGGCCAGTTGAGCATGCATTTCACCGTCCAGACTGTTTTTTTCAGCTACAGATCAGTAGAGGTTAGAGAGCAGAAAAAGTGGAGGCACATCACACACAAGAAGACACACTCGGAAAGTACCAGAGCTAAGGGGGGTTAGAGAATGTGCTTTCTAGCCACATGCTTTTGGTAATGAAGAAACAGATGCTGGGAGAGAGCACGCATGGATTTCCTAGTATCTGCGGTCAGTGATAAAGCCAAGTGTGGAATCTCCTCCAGCACAGTGCCTTCTCCAGAGACGGGTAAGGACTTGACTGACTCCTCTCAGTCTTTTCCAGGTAGGAATGACAGTGCCTTCCATCCTAGCTGTGCGTCGTGCTCTTGGGCTGATAGTTGAAGGGTGTCCCTGGGTTTTTCTTCTCATTGTAATACCGGATAAAATGAAGAATAAGCAAATTAATTATTTGGAGTATATTTTCCATGCTGAAAGTTGGAAACGTGGGAGGGGAGGAGAGGGGGTCATTGGTCCGGGCAGTTTTTTAGGGGTCGTCTTCTGAGCTTTCTTAGCTGAGGACGTGAGGGAGGAACAACCTTAAAATATAGAAATGAAATGCTCATGTCCTTTAACTGTGTGCCATGCTTCTTAAAGACAAGGGTAGGACTGATAACAAATCATGCATATTACTTTAAAAATACCCCAAAAAACCAAGTTTTGCTTTTCCTGTAGGAGATACACTAGACTTTGATGGTCAGAGAGTCTAGTGTTGCACATCCATATATAAATAGCGAAGTTGTGAGTAATCCATATATAATCCATATATAATCCATATATAATCCATGATATATAAATATCAAAGAACACTTTTAAGCCATCCTTACCTGCCACCGTTCTCCTTTGGGAGATACAGGGCTGGCTGACTGTGGAAAACATACCTCGTGTGGAAATTGCAGGCTCTGAAATGTCCCCACATAAAATATAGGAAAAGAAGGATAGGTCAGTATGATGTTCCTCCTTCTCCTTTAGAGAGGTTAAAGGAAAATTCTACCACAGAACTGAAAAGGCCCATTATTTACCAGGTCCCCATGCATCTGACACAGGAATGGGGAACAATGTGCTTCATTCCCACATCATTGGCTGGTTTCAGAATCTGGCTCTCTTTGCTTCTGCACTCTGAAGAGCATGACATGGATGTGCCTAACAGGGTGACAGAACTTTGATGGGAGG
Organism: Rattus rattus; assembly: GCF_011064425.1. Classification (NCBI taxonomy): domain Eukaryota; kingdom Metazoa; phylum Chordata; class Mammalia; order Rodentia; family Muridae; genus Rattus; species Rattus rattus. The sequence goes on along the minus strand of NC_046156.1, from coordinate 124,651,959 downwards.
AATCAGGGAAGGGGGAAGCCACATAGTTCTGTCTTCAAGGAGGCAAAGCAAAATGCAGTCACTTGCAGCATCACTGTGAAGAAATGAAAGAAAAATCCAAGCAAAGAGTATATGTATGTATGTATATGCATATGATATATATGTACATGTATATGTGTGTATATGTACGTGTACATGGGTATGTATGTTACTTCAGCCTTAAGGAAGTCACTGTCTATGAGCTGGCATGTTTTATTGTTCTGTTTGGTAAAGTGAGTGCAAATATTGAAAATTCAGCATCGCGCAGAAGACTTACTAACTACTACAGAGATCAAAGACACTAGATTTTCTTGCGTTAACTATTTTCTTTAGTCAAAATGTGATCATATTCATTTATGATTATCTCCTGGTTTCTGCAACATGATTGAGAGAGCCAAAAATCTGAATTGTTTACAGTTCACAAGCTAATTTGGATCTGTGTGGAGTTAATGCTTATTATAGGCTACTCTGGCCCATACAATCAGGTCAGCATCTAATTTTCAGTATAGAAATTTTAAATATGATTTCTTTCCTGGCAGTTGAATAATAGTTGGACTTTAAAAACAAATAGAAAACTGGATCCATCTTTCAAAGTCAAAAGGTGCAATAGCGTTCTTTCGTCTGAGAAGCATTAGGCTACCATACCTAGAATGCTGTAGAATTTCTGCAGTGGGTTCAGTTCCATCTTTTAAAATATCTTATTTAAGGATTCACACACACACACACACACACACACACACACACACACACACACACTAACTCTACAACCTACACAGTTAGGGAGAGACAGCTTCAAATGTCACCATAATCTCCATTGACAGCTGGGTGTGGTAGCCACCATTGTAAGCCCAGTGCAGGAAGCTGGAAGACGAGATCATGTTCCAGGGCAACCTGGGTTCCATATGACCCTATTTCAAAAGAATTGAGCAAGAGCCTGGCCTGGGAGGTGATCCAGTGGGAAAGGTGCGTGCAGCACAGCCCTGATGGCCTGCTCTGGACCCGTAAGTGGAAGTAGAGAACAGACTCCTGCAACTGTCCTCTGACCTACAGACTGTACTGCGGCACACACGCATCAACACCCTCATCACGAGAGAGAGAGAGAGAGAGAGAGAGAGAGAGAGAGAGAGAGAGAGAGAGAGAGAGAGAGGAGAGAGAGCGCCCATCCTTGTTTATATACTAGTTCGCATGGGTTACAGAGTGCCTTTGCTATATATAAGCCTCTCTATGCATGTGTGCATTTGTGTGTGCAAAGCCATGGCTTATTGGATAGAAGCCTTTATGAATATATATGCATGTATGTCATGTGTGGCTTTCTGTGTGATACCCTTTGGTGGAAACACTGTCCTCTGCAATGGTGGCAACACTCATATTACTGATTTTTTTTTGTGTGTGTAATTAACTATTTTAAGGAAAACAATGATTATCATAAAGATTTTGGTTATTCCAGGATTTTTAGTAAATGCCACTGGATCAAAACACAGGATGACGATTTTTCCATTGCACAGAACATCGGGAAGTCAAAGCTGGGATACGTTACAAAAGGGAAAAAAAGTGTCTTAGGCAAACAGTTTCTCTCACAGTCGAAACAGACTACATAGCTCAGCCTGTTAACCCTACCATCGATTCCCTGTGAGACTTTGGCAATATTTTACTCATTTTCTCAGGTTCCCGTCTTTGTAAAGTAAGGGGTGATGGTGGGTCATGTTATTGCGAAAGTGAACTGAATCGGTACTCATAGGTGTTTAGAACCCTGCGTGTAAGGCTCCTCAAGCTGGTTATATCCTGTTATAAGGAGTTCTGTTTCTACAGCAGCGCTGTCCCCAACTGCAGCACCTAATCACTGGGTCCCATTTCCAAAAGCCAGAGCCTGGAGAGCAGGGGCAGGTCGTGACACTCTAAGAACTGCCCAGGCTGGGCAATTGCATCCACGTTAGTTGGTCAGACAGTTGCTTGCGTCTCGTATATACAGAGATGTTACAGGCAAGTATCGGGGTTCGGTGGGGCCCTGCTCAGATTTCTTATGTCCTGCAACAGACATCGCTTAGAGACACAGGGAGAGGGGTAGACAGAACTTTTTAAGAGAGTGCTTCCCAGGGTGCGGATGCGTCAGACCCAAAAGGCTGGTAGCAGCTCTGTGGTGGTTCTGTTCAGTGAAGTGTTGCCGCCCGTCCGAGAAGATGCACAGCAGTTTCAGCCGTGGGGCGTGGCGTTTCCCGTCTCTCTCAGAACTGTTTCATATGCCAGTTTGAACTCACTCCCTACTCTCCTGCCACTTAGAGGTGCAGTAAAGCAAATAAATAAACGAACAAACAAAATCAACGGAACAGGGGCTCCAGTAGACGGAAGGGAAGATCGCAATCGAAGCTTTATGGTCCTGAGCGCCGGTCCAAAGGCTCTAATTCTTCTCTCTAGTGAAGCAAATAGATGCCAATAAACCACCAAAATGACGACTAGTAAATTCAAACTTTCTTGCAAATATGTTCTTCTCCAAGCCTGATTTCATTAGCCCAAGCCTTAATAATATCAGTGTTCATCTATTCCTTAAGGAGGGAGTGAGAATTAATGTCTGAAGGAGTTGCCAGAGGCGCAATTGCCATGCAAAATAGTATTGTTATTTACATTAGGCAGCAAATCTATGCCCAAGGCAATAAATAAATTATGCTAAATAGATGGAAAATGAGATTTTGCCTTTAGGTGTTTAAAATACAAAGGTGGGAAAAAAATAAAAGGGGAGATTCAAATTTAGAGGGTGCTTTATAAGGAGAAAAAGTTTTAGATCAAACGGTCCATGAATGAATGAATTTCCGTGGTTTTCTGGGATGCCTTCTTCCTGCAGATAAGATGTTCTCCGTCCTATGGAGAGTGGAATGTCGAGTTAAGAGCACTTACAGATTAGATAGATAGATGCTTAGATGTTTTTTTTAAATGAAGATATCGAACAATAAGATGAGCTAATTTTATTCTGGACGGAGTGCTAGATCCCAAACCTTTTCTCCCTTTTGAAACACGAGTGTGCATTGGAGGTCATGGGTACAGAACCTCTTGCATGAGACCATGATGGGGAACCTAAGAATAGTAAGGGTTGATAGATACTTGAATCCAGAGATACACGGCTGCCTAGAACGTTCTATTCTTGTGTGTTGTTTTCATTTTCTTTGTTATTTTTTCTGTTTGGGGGGGACATAAAATATTTTTCAGGGCTGAGGAAGATGTCTCAATCAGTGAAGTACTGAACAAGCATGAGGACCTGAGGTGGGTCTCCAGCAGCAAAAGAAAGGAAGAAATGAATGGATGGATGGATGGATGGATGGATGGATGAATAAATTAGTAAAAGCCAGGCACAGTGGCCTGCACCTGAAACCCCAGCACTGAGTTAATGGAGACAAGGGGACACCTGAAGCTTCCTAGTCACCCAGCCTAGACAAATCAGTGACCTCCAGGTTCAGTGAGAGACCCTGTCTCAACAAATATGGCAGAGATCAATTGACGCCTGATAACTGATGTAGGGCTTCATGCTCCAACACACAGGTACACACACACAAACATGCACACACCTATGCTGCACATACGTGCACAAACGTGCATGTACAAACATGTATGTATACCATGCACTCACACAGTTTTTCCTAGGTGGTACCGAATAAGTCCTACTTATTGGAATGTCATTCATTCATTCATTCATTCATTCGTTCGTTCGTTCAACTAGGATTTAAGTATTTGGCCTTACAAACTACTGTGAGTGCTATCAATTAAAAAAGTAGATAACATCCCCTGCTTGTGTGAAGATCCAGTTCTTACGAATAGCTGGCTGGCTGGGTATTTGAAACAGTTAAGAACCTTTTGTTCCAGACCCCAAACCATGCACACACCATGCATGGCAGGGTACTTGAGGGCAGATTTCAAAGGTGCCACAGCCTGATGCTGATACCTGGTTTTTAGCCCTGGTATTGGCGATGTTGGGAGGAGGAAGAGCTAGTGAAGAAACTAAGACGGATATATGTGCCTCTTGTCCTCGAAAACTTGTGGTTTAATGAAGAAACCACGCCAAAGACATACACAAATAAAGTACAGAATAGTTAATTGACAAAATTACTTTTAAAAAAGATTTTATTTTTATTTGTATGCATGGACGCACGTCTACAGTGTGTGGGAGCAGGCACAGAGACCCGAAGAGGGTGTTGGATCCCCTGCAGCTTGGGATACAGGGTAACACTGGGAATTAAACTCAGACCCTCTGCAAGAGCAGCAAACGTCTCCCAGAAATTTATCTTTATGCCATCAGTTGGTTTAAGGGGAAATTAAATGCTAGCCTTATAGTCGATCCGTCATTCCCGTTGATTCTGAAATCTTTTACTCAGTGCTGTGGAATTGGTCCCCCTTTTCCATGTATTAAATGGGATGTGATGATATCATTCTCTGGGGGAAGTGCAGCCATGTGTTTGGTCATGATTCTGTATTTGGCCTCTGGGCAGAGAAAGACAAACGGTCTAAGACAGATGGTCATTGCTCTTACTTTACAAAGGTTTCTAAGATCTGTAACCCAGAACCTCCACTGGTGTGTCCTCTGAGAGTTCACGATACTCCTGTATTTGTTACAATTAAGGTATTTATGGTCCACTTCCTCTTCCCACTCCAGCCTTGTCTGATAACCTGGGGAAATGAGCAACAGGTCATCAAGGGTTCCCCGAAACCCTTTCTCTGGTCTTACAGGGTCAGATTTTCATATTCGGAGTGAGCCCCGGCCACTTTCATTCTCACTGTCTTAACCTTTATCACGTGACTAGAGTGCTGGTTTGCAGAACACACTCGGGGCCGTGAGCATTGCCATCCGAGTGTTGTCAGCATAAGATGACCCCTCGGCTGTCAGTTTACAACACATCATGACTGAAGTTCCCCCCACTTTCACCAGTCTCCCCTGCCTCCCCTCTCCTCCAGATTCACCTCCCCTCCATTTCTCTTCAGGAAAGAGCAGGCCTCCCAAGGTATCAAGTGAACACAGCATAACAGGATACAATGAGACTGGCCATTGACCTTCATAATAAGGCTGGACGGGGTAACCCAGGAGGAGGAAAGGGGTCCCAAGAGCAGGCAAAAGAGTCAGAGACACCCCTGCTCCCACTGTGAAGAGTCCCACAAAAACTCTAAGCTGCACAACCATAACATACATGCAGAAGACCTAGCTCAGACATATGGATGCTGTGACTGTCAATTCAGTCTGTGTGCACCGCTGCGAGCCCTGCTTAGTTGACTCTGTGCGGTGTGTTCTTGTGGTGTCCTTGACACCCCCTCCCCCACCCCCCGCCCCAGGCTCCTACAATCCTTCCTCTCCCTTTCCATAGGATTTCTGGAACTCTGCCTAATGTGTAATTTAGTCTCTCCACATAATGTCTGCCTGTTGGTCTCTGCACCTGCTCCCAGCTGCTGCTGGAGAGAGCCTCACCACCGGACAAGGCACCAACCTATCAGTGTAGCGGAATATCATTGCGAATCATTTCATTGAATTTCTTTCTTATTTTTTTTCTGTCCAGCTGTGTTTTGTTCCAGGTCCAGCCTCTGGTTCTTGGCCATCCAGGCAGTGTAGGGCATGGGCTCCCTCTTACGGCCTGGACCTCAAGTTCCATCAGTCGCTGGTGGGCTACTGGCAGACGTTCTGAGCCACCATTGCCCCAACACATCCTGCAGGCAGGACAAGTTGTAGGTCGAAGGTTTTGTGGCAGGGTCGGTGTCCCAGCCCCACCACTGGGAGCCTTGCCTGGTCACAGAAGATGGACAGCTCAGTCTCTATGACCTCCATTACTGGGAGTCCTCAAGAGGCTCACCTGTGAGATTCCAGGAAGTTTCCACTGCACTAGGTTTCCACATTGCACCCCTCCCTCCCCAGTGCTTCCCAATTGCACTGACCTCCCCCCATGGCCTCTCCCTCTGTCCCTCTCTCCTCCACTTGATCCTTTCTGTTCCCATCCCCACCCTCCCCCAGTTCCCCTGAAAATCTGTTCTATCTCCCTTTCCCATAGAGATACATGCAAACCCTAGAGACCCCCTCGTTACTTAGCCTCCCTGGGTCTGTGCACTGTAGCGTGATTGTCCTTTACTTAGCAGCTAATGTCCACTTATGAGTGAATACACACCATGTTTGTCTTTCTGGGTCTGGGTTACCTCACTCAGGATGATTTGTTTTCTAGTTCCACCATTTGCATACAGATGTTATGATGTCTTTTTTTCTTTTTACTTACTCTTCTCTCATATGATAGGTGTCTTTTTTTTTTTTAAACAGCCAAGTAACGTTCCACTGTATAAATGTATCACATTTTCTTTATCCATTCTTCTGGTTGAGGAACATCTGGGCTGTTTCCGGGTTTGGTACGACTAAAGCTGCTGTGAACACAGTTGGGCAAGTCCTTGTGGTAGGATGGAGCCTCCTTTGGGCATAGACCCAAGAGTAGAATAGCTGGGTCTTGAGATAGATTTATTTTTTGAGGAACCACCATATTGATTTCCTGAGTAGCTGTACATGTTTGTATACCCACCAACAGTGGAGGAGTGGTCCCCTTGCTCCACATCCTCCCCAGCATAAGCTGTCACTCGTATTATTGATCTTAGACATTCTGACAGGTGTAAGGTGAATCTCAGAATAGTTTTGATTTGCAAAGGTTTGCAAAGGATGGACAACCTGGTTTTATTTTTTTTAATTGGATAGTTTATGTATTTACATTTCAAATGTTATCCCCTTTCCCGGTTCACCCCTCTCCCAATTCCCCTTACCCTGCTTCTATAGGATGCTCCCCCTCCCACCCACCCACTCCTACCTCAACACCCTGGCATTCCCCTACACTGGGGGAATTCAGTCTTCATAGGACCAAGGGCTTCTCCTCCGATTGATACCCGACAATGCCATCCTCTGCTACATATGTGGCTGGATCCATGGGTGCCTCCATGTGTACTCTTTAGTTGGTGGTTTAGTCCCTGGGAACTCTGGGGGGTCTGGTTGGTTGATACTGTTGTTCTTCCTATGGGGTTGCAAACCCCTTCGGCTCTTGACGACCTGGTTTTAAATGCCACTCTTCCTATAGGCCCCTTTTGGTTGAACCTTCCCAGACTGACTCTAACCTTTATTTTCTTCTCTTTCTGTTAAAATTCAACCTGTTTCTTGAAAAAGAACTCTGTGCTGTTCTTAGGTTTATTCTAAGGCTACTGCCATGTTTTAATGTTAGCATTGTGTTCTAGAATGTGACTATGTTGTGTGTCTTTGTTTCTGTAACCAATAGCAATCCTCACTGACTCATTCAGATCTATGCTTTGCATTTAAGCAGGAACTCAGAGCCCATCTGTATCTGGAATACTTAGGGTTTAGTATGGTCTGACTTTGGTCAAGTCTAAAGATTATTAACATAGAAAATATTTGTTAATATTGATCTTGGGTGAGGAGATGCTGAGGTGATTAAACTGTTTGCTATGCTAGTGAGAGGACCTGAGTTCAGCTCCCCAGTGCCCAGACAGTAATAGAAAGCCTTTGGAGTCAGTGGTGTATGAAGGTGGTCAAGGTCAGGGAGGAGAGATAGGAGGAAGCCGGGAGGTCATTGGTCAGTTAGACTAGCCAATCAGTAAGCTCCAGGTCAAGTAATGAGGTCAGAGAGAGAAGGGGGAGGGAGGGGGGGAGAGGGGGAGAGAGGGAGAGGGACGGGAAGATGGGGAGAGAGGGAGAAGGAGGGGGAGGGGGCCTCTATAGGCAAACACACAGGTATTTGCACTACTTTTACAGCCCCAATTGATCTTAATGTATTACAAAGCTTGAGCAATTATCAAGCCACATTACACCCCAGTTCTCCTATTTTCCATTCCTCTCGTTCCCCTAACTCTCTGATTCAGTTTTCCATGTTCTTCACGTCTTCCTGTTTCCCCTCGTCTCTTCTTTCTCTTGCTTTTAGATGCAAATTTGTGTCACTGGCTTTCTAAATTTAGTTTTAATTTTTAAAGATTTGCTTTCACTGACGTGTGCGTTTGTGTCTGTGAGCATAGTGTATGCTGTGTGTACGCAAATACCTGTGGAGACCAGAAGAGGGTGTGAGCTCCTGTGGAACTGGAGTTACGAGTCGCTGTGAGCCATGAGCCATGGGTGCTGGGAACCAATCTCTGGAAGAGTCTGTCACACTCTCAGCTGCTAAGTCGTCTCTGCAGCCCCATGGCTGCCTTCTTTTTGAGGGTCTTTGTTCTCCAAGTTTTTCCTTTCCTCTCTCCTCTTTGACTTGGGAACTCTCTGCCCCTCTCCCTCCAGCATTCCCTTCCTATTTCTTCTTTGTTTACTCTCAGTTGATAGTCTCTGCAAAGAGCTGTCTGGGTCCCCTGACCTCACAAGAAGCTTCCTGAAGAACCGCTTAAGAAAAACAAGGCATTATGTATTACCCTACACATTCTACAATCACCCTAGCAATTTAGTAACTACGCTCCAATTTAAACCAGGCCTCAAGGCAACAAAAATTGCACCAAATGCCAACTAATTTACCAAAGGTAGAGGAGGAATATTTGGGAGTCAATTCCCTTCAAGCCATCTGATTCATATTATTGACTCATTTAGAAAACAGAAAGTGAACAGAGACAAGTTTTTAAGGGGTTTGGTTTCATGCAAATAACTAGCAATTGCAGCCCATTATTTTTAAACCACGACTTCATTAGTCATATCCCTGTCAGACCTGTGACCAGTGTCAAATGTTTTCAAAAAGCACACCAGGACAGGCATGGGACTCATCAGCCTGTGTCAAAGGTCGCTCTCATTAAGGAGTCAAAATGAAAACTTTCAGTGTCTCCAACACATCGCCCAGCTCTCCCCGGGACTCCCACCCCCCACTCCTGAGCCCAAGGCCTGCTAAGCACCTCCAGCTCCCCAGACATTCAAATAAGATCAAGATGACAGGGCCAGAAAATGAATAGGGCTCTTACCCGGCTGGACCTCATAATCCAGCACTGATTGAAACAACCAGAAAGCTGTTTGCCAGGTCTTATAACACCATTTCCTGAGGTTAAACATAACATCTCAAAATGAAGCAATTAGGGGCTTCTCTAGAACAGGAGTCTTCAGTAATTAAAAAGGAAAAAAAAAAAGAGGAGTCAGAAAGAGAAGAAAGGAAGGAAGAAAAGGAAAGGAAGGAAGAAAAGGAAAGAAAGGAAGAAGAAAGGAAAGATAACCAAGATAGGTGCCGAGCAGTGAGACCAGGAGGTAGCATTTGATTTGTTCTTTCCCTTCCTGGAAAGGCGGCGTGTGCTTTTGGAGGTAGGAAGTGAAGACTAATTTATGCACATCAGTGTTGGGTTTTAAGGAAGTTGTTAAAACGAAACCCATCTTCCCCCAGACTCAATCGGACACTTGGAGAATGGTGGAGCTTTACTGCTGCGACATCCCCCCTCCCCGCTTTTGTTTTGAATAGTAACGGCTGTTTTGAAGACTGTCCACTTGGTGAACACAGCCACAGTGGGATTACGCTCTGTGGAATTTGAAAAGGGGTCTGGAGGTGGCTTTTCTCTTCTGAAATCTCTTTGGGCCATATTTTGGATTTATTCCTGGGGAACCTGAGACGGGTTTTGTCCCAGTCGCCATCCTATTTGGCTGTTCCAGGAGCTTTAAGATTGACGAGCAGATCTTTCCAGCATCTCATGAGCTGAATGTCAAGGAAGTCTCTGGTTGTCACTGCGGTATTGCTTTGCAGAAACAAAATATGATTTAACAATGGGGAAATGCTGAAATGGGATGACTGTATTGATTTAGAGAACAAACAGTCCGGGCCCACACGAAGGAGCCGTCTGGGGACGCTTGATTGAATTCTGCGTTAATTTCTGCGACTCTCTCCTTGCTCACTTGCTTATTAAGTCAATTACACTTCAGGGATTCTTTCGGTGTGTATAATGTTACTTGTGTGCACATTTTCAGGGCTGCCCATTTGGTCTTGTGTAATCAACTGGTGTGCTGCGCCTCCCGGGGGACGGCTCTTTCTCCTGCTCTCGGCATTCCTCCGTCGCCTGTAGTCTTTTTGTGTAGGGCTGAAGCCTCCCTGTCCACGTTGGCATGTTTATTACTGTCCTCCCTGTTAAGTTCATGTTTGGGCAGTCATGTGGGTGAGACTTTATGGGTGTAGCTTCTGACATTTCTAGGAGATAGAATCTCAGAGCAAACTCCTTGATCCCTGATCTTAACCATCTTTCCACTCCGACTTCCAAAATGTTTCTCAAGGCTTAGGATGGGGATCGGAGTAATAGTATACAGACGGAGAAAGTTGTCTGTAGGAATATATATATATATATATATATATATATATATATATATATAGCCACAATTAATGCAAAAAAGAGGCCATGAGATTGAGTGAGAGCAAGGAGAAGTTGTGAAGGGAGGAAACGTAAGATGATGTAATTACATTCTTATCTCAAAAGATGAAGGGAATAACGAAAGGGGCCTGGGTGTAGGCAGAAGGGGGAATGGGAGTGTTTTAGGGGAAGGGTCAGTTCGAGGTATGGTCAACGTACACAAATGGATAAAATTGTCAAAGAATAAATAAAAGAAAAAAAAAAGGAGTTTTCCAGGCTCCTTGATTACTTTTTCAGGATAATAGGTCCCATGCAAGGGTACTTTTGTCTCTTATTGGTTTTCCAGAATCTTGTGTGTGTATGCATGTGTGCATGCACAAATGCTTACGTGTGTGTGTGTGTGTGTGTGTGTGTGTGTGTGTGTGTGTATGTACTCATATCTGCGTATGGAAGTCAGAGGTCAATGTTAATAGCTCTTCATCCTTATGCCTTGAGATAAGAACTCTCACTGAGTCTGGTGCTTGCTGGTTTGGTTAGAGTGGATGGCCAGCTCTTGTCTCTGCCTCCCCAGTGCTGGGATTATGAGACACTGCTCCCAGCTTTTTCAGGTGACTTCTGGGGTTCAAACTCAGGTCCTCATGTTTGTGACTTACTGACTGAATCATCTCCCCAGCTCACTTTCAGTTGTCTTTTTTTAAAAATTTATTTATCACATATAAGTACACTGTAGCTGTCTTCAGACACACCAGTAGAGGGCATGAGATCCCATTACAGATGGTTGGGAGCCACCATGTGGTTGCTGGAATTTGAACTCAGGACCTCTGGAAGGGCAGCCAGTGCTCTTAACCACTGAGCCCACTTTCAGTTGTCTTGATGAAGGGATATTTTGAGAAACATTTTATTTTATAGGCATTTGATATGTGCCTTCAAGGTGAGCTAAAAGGAAAACGAATTCAAGATTGTGAGCGGCCCACAACAGCCACCCTTGGACATCCATTATGCTGTGAGGACGGAAGCCTTCTGTTTGTGTGGTAAACAAAAAGGAATGCCCCAAACCGGAAGCATTATTTTAAGCTTCTACATCCAGTCTGAGGTTAATCTCCGAAGTCTAAACACATATTCTGATATGGCAAGGCTTCCACACGAAAGATAATGCCAGATACTGCCTTTCAGTGGGATTCTTTTTTTCTTTTTTCTTTCTTTTTTTTTTTTTTTATTAACTTGAGTATTTCTTATATACATTTTTGAGTGTTATTCCTTTCCCGGTTTCCGGCAAACATCCCCTCCCCTCCCCTTCTTTATGGGTGTTCCCCCCCATCCTCCCCCTTGCCGCCCTCCCCCAACAATCTAGTTCTTCAGTGGGATTCTGATGCTGGGCTGTGGCTTTCTATCTTGGTTACCAGCAACAGCCACGTGAGTTGCTCTCAGTATGTTTTGCGTTGAGGAGTTGATTGAACGGCACTCTATAAATTAATGCTTAGGCTTCAAAAAAAAAAAAAAAATCCCCTACATTGCAGAGACGGTTCTGGAAGGTAGGATGAAATTTTACTGAGCTTGTGGCCTAAGTTCCTCACGCCTTTGTTTAGTGTGCTGAGAAGGATCGTTGCCCTCTCCTGTCTCGAGCTTGCTGTCTCAGGGCTCCACAACATTTGAACAAATGGGATGGGCTAGGCCTTCCTCCTGACTGATCCATCTTTGTGCACTGGGCCCCGAGGAACAAATTCACCAGGGAAGGACTTCATGCTCCCTTTTCTTTGAGGCGCTAGTCATGGCTCAGTCTTTACCTGTGGCCTGTTTCCCCGAGGAGTGGGAGGCATCTGGGATTGATGCCCCTGGTGTAGAGGCTCCCCCTCACCCCTTCAGGAAACAGGAGGGCCAGAGAGATAGCGCTCAAGTTTTCTTTCACAGTCTCCGCTCTCTAACTCTAATCACCTTCTGCTGTGGGAAAGAGATGAGATGGGGCCTAAAAAACAGATCATTGTCCGCCTCTTAGATTAATGCGGAGAAAGCGGTATTGTCTGTTGAATGGATAAATCTTCCTGCCGTCACTCAAAACCTAAATTCAACGCTACTTCATCTCTAAGAGGCTTATCTTCCTTGAATAGACCCTTGCAGCTCAAGTAAGAGGCGATGTAATGAAGCGTGTTTTTTTCTTAAGTGAGAAACATGCTGTAAAGAAGGGGAAGACTAAAAAAAAAAAAAAAAAAAAAAGGGGAAGACTGCAGCTGTTCGGAAGGGGCTCTGCAGACTCTCGAAAGACTTGTCATTTATCTGGTCTTGCATGACATCAAATGATAGAAGATCAAGTTCAAAATGTGCCAGAGCAGCTCAAAAGGCCTTCTTCATCTATTAATTAAATGGTGCTTATTAACATACAATGTCGTGCAGCTGGGACGCGTAGCCAACTCGATGGGAAAAATATGGAAGCGGCTTTCAACACTTACCCTCCAGGCAGTGTTTATTAGGAGGCAAACAGCTTGGGAAATGGCGATGGTTTTACCCAAAGCCGAAAGTTAGTATTGATGCCATAATATGTGGTGAAATGAGAGAGCGGGTAGACAGGTGGTATTAGGTGGATGGATAAACTCAAAGTGACGTGCTGAGATCAGGGAAGAGTGGACCCTTTTGTTGTGCTCGTGATTAATTCAACAGTCCCCTCGACGTAGGCTCACTGACTTTGCAAAAGTTAAACACACGCAACACAGATATGCACACAGAATTGCTAAAACTAATCACTCATGCACCTCGGTCAAGCGCAGGCCCCTGTATTAAGATGAAGTTTAACCCGAACTTTGGAATGAACATCGTGATTTTTGTCACAGTAACAAGTTTTTACCAGGTATGGATGATTTTTAACGACCTTTCATCATCCGCTGGCTTAGGTTTGTGTGTACAAGTCTTGCTTTATTAGTCCGTGTGCAATTCAGTAGCACCACATTATTCTAATCTTAGAGCTGCAGAGAAGCAGGCGGTGTTCCTCAGAGGAAACAGTAGGTTCAAAAGGTGCCAAAGCCTAAAGAGAGAGAGAGAGAGAGAGAGAGAGAGAGAGAGAGAGAGAGAGAGAGAGAGAGAGAGAGAGAGAGCGCTGTCTGTGGTCCTTGGTAATTTCCACTCAGGAAAATAACAGGTTTTGTACCACCGTGGATGTCTTGCCGGCTTTTAGATTCCCACTGGCTACTTGAACTTAAAGGAAAAACATCACCAGGTAAAATTACTGAAGAAATTTCTATTTCTTGTTTCAAATTTATGTCACGCATTTTAAGCGGCCTGGAGGTGGTTTTTTCTAGTTAGTAATGGACGGCACTCACATTAATTCATAGAAATTGATCTCCTCGTCCTTTGCTATTCCTATCAAGAGGCAGTGCATTAGGAAGCAAGTATTTCCTCTGTACCAAGCATGGAGACTGAGTGTTTTCCTGTTACTACCACTGACTAACGATCCCAATGGCTGAGGAACGGATGGCTCACTTGATGTTGGCTAATAATTTAAAAGCTGTATTATAAACATGACCTTTGGCTTTTTCCTCCAAAAAAAAACTACTCCTTGGTTAGTAAGTAAGCCTGCTCTGAAGGCCGCTTCCTACATCTAGATGTTTCATAGAAATACCGAATAGTCAACTTCCAAAAGACGTGCAATGAAATGGTGGAGTTGGGGGCGGGGGAGAGGAAGGAAAACATGGACCATACTTCAGAGAGTTGCAGACGTCCAGAGGAAATCCCAAATGAAGCCCTCCATTGAATTCTTTGAGGGAGATTGATAAGCAATATGTGTTCATTTGGTCATCTCTACAGATTCATTGATTGATACATTCATTCTTCATTCCACCTTCCAAGGGTTTAACACTGAATCTCAATCCACCTATCCGATGTCGGGAGGTCATCAGTGTGATGATGGTGACCTTTGCGTAGTCTTAGCTGCCCCATTCACTTACTACCATGAGAGGAAAAGGGAAGAGAGCTATTGTTATATGATTGGTGCAAGCCTGTTTTTAACAGGAAAGCAACCTGCAATGTAAGGCTTTGTGCTGGAGTGCCAGGAACATGATGGGACCTTGCTTCTCACAGTTGGGACCTTGGTGGGACACGGGCTTTTAAAAGCACGGGCTATCTGCTGGGCTCTGCACTAAGGTTTCTCTGTGTATCAACTCACTTAGGCTTCACAATAGTTCTGTGGGACAGGGCACCATTATTTCCTCAGTCATTTTTAAACAGATGAGGAAACAGGCAGAGAGAGGTCAGTGAACTTGCTTGGGGCCACACAGCTAAGATCAAGATTCCAATCCAAAGTCAAGCTCCAGAGTTTATGGTTTTAACACGACATTCCGCTCAACAGCTACCCACACATCACACAGTGAGGAAGTCAAGACTCTTGATATATGATCTAACATACCTTGGCCAGGCTAACGCTGTGTCTACACAATGCCTCCATTACGATTTGACAGTATTTTAGCTTCGGTTCTCCAAACTTGTGGATGGCATTTCTCATTCCTCCTTTGTGGGTGCATTGTATGTGGGTATGAGATGCGACTTTAGGGAAGTAGACATTTAAATGCCAACCGTGGTCCTCGGATGAGTCTGACTCCTCCCAAGTCTCTGTGGACACCTTAGTGCTGTACGGAGAAACACGGTCAAAGTGCTTGATGCAGACCCTGTCACGTAGTGACTGCTGCTGATGCAGATTGCTCAGGTCTAATCGGGGCAGACATGACCATCAGACAGTTCATTGTTTCGGAATTTTGAAGTTGAGGAAGGCCATGCTTTGCGTAAGTTATGCATAACCTCTCTTACTCCAGCTGAGGTAAAAATTCTAATACCTTTCTTTCATATGCCAGCTGTACCAAAGGTTCCCTGGGACCCAGGGTGCATTTTTATCTTGAACTACGAATTGCGAAGATTTTTATTGTCCTCTGTCACAAATACAGCATCTTTTTACTGTGGGTTTTGATGCGTTAAATATGTTTTTATGGCCCTCTATGTCTACTGTGCCTAGCATACTGTTGGTACTTAATAAATGCTAAATAATAAAAATATATGTGCATATGAGATTTGTGGCTAGCGATGACATACTGTTTTAGGGATCGGAGATTGTTCTTCTGGTGCCAGGGGGAAACATACAGATGAGCATATTGCTGGGAATAGATTAGAAGGAGCCATCAATAGCGATGTCACTTCCCTAAAATACGACGCGACTCACTCAGCACAAATCATAAACTCCATCCCCTACCTTACATCACTGAGCAACTCCAGTGTGGAGAGTTGAATTCTGGGCACAATAGAAATGGGTGTACACGCACCTTAGAATTGTGCAAAATAGCAGATGATGCTTGTCTTGGCTTGCACGTCGGTGAATGTGTAGAGTTTAGAGAGAAAAACTAACAGGGACTAGGTGGTTTCTTTTTAATTCTAGGAGAACCTGTCTAAGGAGGTTCTGTGGGTGTTTGTGGAGGAAAGACAGAGGGGCTTCTTAGGAACTATTTCCCTGTCCCCCTGTGCCTTGCTCAGAGACACCTGCATCTATCCACTCTACCGGTCGAGCTTGTGACCGACCACCAGTGTTCCCAGCTGGCTGTGTTCGCCCTGTGGCCTTGCAAGCCCTGGGAGGATTGAGGGCAGGACTAGGAAGCATCCCCAGATGCTCCATCTGTTTACTCGTGTCCTTTCCTTCTGCCCTGATTAGCTCACCAGCAAAGAAAACAGGAAGGTGTGGACCCAGATTTTGTGATTCCTTGGTCTATTCCTCTTTGGGGAAACAGTGTTCATGTCTCTCTGATGTTGGCCCAGGACTCTGGTTTGCTTCATTCCATCAGGGAAAAGTTTAAGTGTGTTGCCCCCTCTCCTGCCCCTTCCCCACAGGGGCACTGCCTTAGCTGTTCTTTGAAAACAGCATCCCTAACCCTGAAACAAGACAGATCTGCTGTTACCGTGAAGTGTCTTAGGGGTTGTGAGACAGATGTCTTTAATGCTTTTCATGTCTGAAGTTTCTTTGTGAGATAACTTAGTGGGGACATGCATTATGAGTAGCAACAGGTATATTTTCCCTCAGTACAAAGGCCAAGTGTAAGTCCTTTTTTTTCCTTTTTTTTCCAAGCTAAAAAGGGTCTGCTCTGTTTTTTCACCTTGATTTTTCTGTTTTTAGTGATCTCCCCATCGCCTCTGCTTTGGTTGTATTATTCCCCACCCCGTCAAATTTCCATTTCTATCAGTCCTTCAGAAAGATTATGCTTTTGGGGTGTTCTGTAGATGTCTTTCCAGTGGTTTCACTTGATGAATGTGACAACTGTTGTGTTCTCTCCTCCTCTCATTGAACCGAAAAGTTTTTCTTTCTCTTTTTTCTCTTTCTTCCTGTTCTTTCTTCTCTCTCTCTCTTTCTCTCTTTCTTTCTTTCTTTCTTTCTTTCTTTCTTTCTTTCTTTCTTTCTTTCTTTCTTTCTTTCTTTCCCTCTTTCTTCTTTTTCTTTTTTTCTTTCTTTCTTTCTTTTTTTTTCTGATAAATACAGGCCAACAAGTGCCCCAAGGCAGTGTTTCAATGGCTGCTAAGTCTTTCAAGGTTAGGACTTAACCTCCGTTCCTTCTAATTCAACTCCAACCTTCAGTCTGAAACCAATCAAGAATATCAGATGATACTTAAACAATGCAGGGTTTCTGATATTCAGGTACTGCCTCTGTTCAATAGGATTGCAAATTCTTTGTGTGAAGAAAGTCGGTTTTGCTCTAAAGTACTGTCACAAGAAGTGAAATTACCATTTGCTTGGAACGATGCCATTCATCATTGTCAGAATGCTAAGCATTGTAAGTGGCTGGGCCTCTCCAAATTAATGCCTTGTTTTGCATCGGCTAAATTTCCCGAATCCTTAAGGATGGGCCGCACAAAACTCATCGCACCGTCTTAATTTATCAATCCAATAGCGCTCCGTGAGAGGGAGCTTCATTCAAGTCTTAGCCTTTTATTTACAGTCTAATTCCAAAAGAAAAGGAAATAAGATATGAAAATAAGTTGGAAAATAAGATAAATCTCCCGGTGAAATCAGCAGATCTACTCAGTCCTGTGGCAAAGCCCCCATAATTCATTTGTAGGTCAGCTCAAGGGATTAGCCATGACGTATTTGGAAATTCATTTATTTTTATTTTATTTTGCTATTTCTTATGCAGAAGGGTAATGCTGTCCCCAAGGCTTTTCAGGTAGCCCTCAAATCTTGACAACATTTGCTGTCTCTGAGGCCTAAGCCAAAATTAATTTTCAAGTAAACAGCATAAAAATGTATGGAGTTGTATAAATTTGAATACAAAATACATTTGTTTTGCTTACATACATACATGCATACATACTGTCTGTTCAGCCAAAAACCACAATATGGCATTGGAATTAATGCTCACATACACATCATGAAAGTCAAAAAAGTTTTGCCCTGAGTTAAGAAATACAGACTACGAAGCATTTTATTTCCTGTTTGTCTCATTGTAGCTTTTAACGTCTCTTCGAAGTGTGTTTAGTTATTTTTTTTTTTCCTAGAAGGAAATGAAAAGTCTTTCCTAGGAAAACCTGGCAGCGAAAGGCGATGCCTTTTATTAGTTCAAACAATTCTGTTGTTTGGGAAGAAACAAAGGTATTTTCTTCCTGACCACCCCCCCCCGCCCCCCCACACATACCAAAAAAAAAAAAAAAAAAAGTAAACCAAATTATGCCGCTTGATTTCCAGATAAAAGCAGTGCAGGATAAAAATGGACAAAACAGGCTGAGGTCTGAGTTGATGCTTTCTCCGTGGCTATGAGGAAAAGCAAAAGGATTCCGTCACCCTACAAAGATAGCTCAAGAGGGGGAAGGCTCTGGGGCAAGCATTTGTCCTATGTACAACAGCCTGCCTTACTTCCCCCTTTCTGAAACTGAGGCCCCCAAGAGCCATTGTTAAATATATGTCTACAAGGGGCTATGTGGATGTTTGCAAATTTTTGTTTACTTATTTCTTAAAAATATTAAATGAGATCCCAAAGAAGGAGGCAGGTAATTTCTGTTCCTTGACCTTTTAAAATCATCACTACACATTAATACAAAATCACGCCATCTCCTGCCCTGTGGCTTCTGATGGGGTAGAAGTCTACGTATGCAGAGGTTGAGGGGGAGAGGGAGCCGGAGGAGTCCATGTCCAGGTCTTTTGGACTGCGGTGGGGGCAGGAGTGGAGGGTCAGGGTCTTTTGTCTCTTTTTTTCATCTTGTGGATGAAAGTTGCAGCGCTGTCCTATTTTGATGGTTCACCTGGAAAATGTAATTGCTTATTTGAAAAAATGATTAATATGTGGTTTTGATGGTGTGCTCCTTTCTGCCATGTGAGTCTAGGGCCCAAGAGCATACAGAGCATCATAGTTTTGCATGGCTTATCTGTAAATATATAAAGTAAGAATACCTCAGCAATTAATAACTCTAGAAAGTGAGACCGAGTTGCCACAGCTCTGCAGGTTTCACTCAGGGTATCATGGGAGAGCTGTAGGGTGGGGGACAAAAGGGTGGCATTTGGGTTTCTGCCTAGCCCTCAACTCACTGGGTTTTTCTGGGGAAGCATTTTCATTCTTTGGTGCCTCAGTTCTGTAATATATATATACATATACATATACATATACATATACATATACATATACATATACATATACATATACATATACATATACATATACACATACACACATATATACATATACACATATATATGTATATACATACACATACATATGTATATACATATACATATATATGTATATACATATACATATATATGTATATACATACACACACACACACATATATATATTTACGTGTGTGTGTGTGTGTGTGTGTGTGTGTGTGTGTGTGTGTGTGCTGTGAGCATTCACATGAGTGCTCCAAAATTTCCATCAGGAATTATCCTTAGTCATTCTTGCATCTTGTTTTTTAAGGCAGAAGCTCTCAGTCAGACCTAGAGCTCCCTGGTATGGCTGGTCTTTATAGTCGGGCAGCCCCAGGAGTCCCATCCTGAGTGGTTCCAGCCACTACCCGCATGTGACATTTACAGGGTTCTGGGGACCTAACTACAGTCTCCTTGCTTGCCAGCGGACACTTTATCCTCGGAGCCCTTTTTTAACGCCTTCCAGTTTTCTTCTGTAAATGGGTAGGGGACTTTGGAGTCCAAAGTGCTTTCTTCCTTTTTATTTTCAAATTCCATCTTATCTTTTTCATTTTTGTGGCTATAGATTGTCAGGCTTGGTGGCAAGCACCCACCTGTTGAGCCTTCTAGTCGGCTGTTGTCTGTTCTGAGTTCAGAAACTCTTGGGAGTAATGGCTGTAAAGATTGTTGAACTGTGTTGAAGGGTTGCCATGTTTTCTCTCTTGGAGCCAGGGTGGTCTGGGCTGGGTAGACTCCAGATTGGCGGCAGAGGATTGAAGACTCTTATACCTCACCGAGGATGGTAGTACATGCCTACAGTCCCAGGTCTTGGGAGGTTGAAGCAGGATGATTAAAAATTCTAAACTTACTACGTTGGTGAGCTACCAACAGACCTGTAAACAGATGAACAAGTGAAGCCCAAACTCCATTTTCTCACTTGCGAAATAAGGAAAAGAGCTCAGGGGTGGGGTGGGGTAGGGTGGGGGTTAGAATGGGAAGGACCTACATGGTCTCTGACCATCAGTAACTGTGGCTATCGTGCTCTTGCTGCTCCTGGGCTGACCTCTAGCTCCAGCAAAGGCAGACACTGAGCAGGTAGGGTCCCTGAAGCTCGTAGAAGGGGAGTCGTCGTCATGTAGGAGTTTCTATTGAAGCTGGGCAGCCCTTAGGGTCTGTGACTTGGTGCAGGCCCAGGTACTTCTTCACACAGTCTTCCTGTCCTTGACTCTTACCCCTTTTCCTGTCCAGCCCCCATGGCTGCTATTTCCCTCATTTTGCAGGGACTACAACATATACATATTATATATGTATGAGGATATGTGTGTATCTCAGCCCACGAATCCCAGGTCTTTACTGTGCCACTTCTAAGCAAGCGTATATTAGTAGAATTTAAGTTCAAGACTTTTCCTCCAAATGTTGAATTCAGAAGCTCAGTGAGTCTTGGTTCCTTTGCTTATGTTGCAGTTTTGACTTTTGATTGCCATGGCAACCGAAGTAAATCTTTCTTTTGTAAACCAATATTAAGAATCATAGCTTTTCTTCAATCCCCCTCCCCCATTATTTCCATTTAATAAAAAAGCTATCTCTCTTTTAAAACAACAAAATAGTTCATCCCTGTCAAAATGCCTTTTAGTGGATGATAATAATCATTTTAGTGAATGATTAATTTTAGATGGGACTCCTGATATGTCTGCTGGGTTGTTTGGGTAGTTGTTTCCTGAGCTATTGAAAGAGGGGAGGGAAATGAACGGGAAAACGGTAGAGAAGGCCCACAACAGAATCTGCGGAGAGCATGACATTTCCAAGCCTCGATCATTGTGAGGGATTCACTTTAGTTTTGGGACGGGAGGTTGGCTTTGAGAGCTGACTCCACATCTTAAAAACCACCGGCAGTCCCCAGCTCCGAAAAAAAGAACCAAAAAAAAAAAACCACCCGCAGCTCTCGTGCAGTGGAATCGGTGAAATCACCGGGCCCTGTGTCTTCTCAGAGCCTGGTCCACTACCCTTCAGAGCAGAAAGAGTCAGCTGCCTTGAAGGAAGTATGGCTTGCCAGCCCGGTTCTGAGCTCCCGCTAAAGGCTTCAGGAAGGAGGGGAAAGTCCTTCAGTATCATTTGTTCCACGTTCCAAACTTATCTGTAGAGGCTGATGAGACTAAAATGCCAAATGGCACATGTTTCATGCTCATCATTAGCCTTGACCTTTGGGGCTTCTTATTTTCAGGGGACAAGTAGGTCAAAATACGACGTAGTCGTACGAGGCATCTGTTGCTCAGACCGTCCTGTGCATTTGAAGGATATACCTGCGTCTTCAGGGTCTGGGGACCGCGTGTCAGTTTATAGCTGCACATGCGTGGTGGAGGATTGATCTGAAAAGGTGGACTCCTGAAATTTGCTCACCTTTGATGCCAGCTGCCTGGGGCAGGGCTGGGTGCCAGTGTTGCCTTTGTTAACCTTCTGGCTTGTTTGCCGGGGTGCACCCTCTGCTGGAACAAAAGAATAGTCCTTTCTATAAGAACAGACAAGACTGAGAATGGGGGCACTTAGAATGCCACATCTTGGCGCAGGTCCACTGGATTAGCACAGAGCACACAGGTTGAAGACTCCCAACTGACTTTAACATCCCTAGTTCTTTAAAGCAGGGTTTTTTTGGAGTCTCCAAGCTTTTATGGGATGGGCAATCCATATTTTCCAGAACGCAGGGAGATTAAAGGTACGCATATACGCCGCAACCGCGCTAAACGGCAAGTTTCCCACATTTCTTTGTTTTGTTTCTTTACTTTGTTTTGAGGCAGGATCTCTCTGAGTAGTCCTGACTATCCTGGAAATATGTAGACCAGGCTAGCCTTGAGCTTTGGCTGATATCTGCTCAAGTATGATGTTAACAATTTTTGACAAAAAGCTTCCGTCTTCCTCTTGTCCCGTTTCCCCAGACAAATCCAAAGGAACAGCAGCCGTGCTAAAGTACGTTCAGAGAGAGAGTTGGGGATGGGGGCATGGGTGGGGGAGAATCCATAGCTCTCTTTCTCTAGCTGGACCATCTTGTATGAAGATGTGTGGAATCATAATCTCGTTCCTGCAGCCACAGCACCCTACTCATTTTTTCGAGAGAGAGACTCTTCTGGACTCTTCCTGCAAGGAAATGGTTTTTATTTTTAATTAGCTTACAAAGTCAGTAGCAGTTTTACTGTGTATGACTCTCTCCCCACTCCATCCTCTCCCCGTCTCCCTGGCTTGGTTCCTACTTGCACCTTTCTTCTCTCACTAGCCTTCCTTTTGTGAATAAAAGTTCTGAGTGTTCTCCTTTTAAATGGACATGTTATAATAAGTAAGAAGAGAGAGACAGGAGCGTTCATTTGTGTGCCTGCAAATGTTGCTGTGTGTCTAATATTGCTCTGGTAACCACGCTTTAGGTAGTATGTGTGCGTGATGCACGAATGTGCGTACGAATGTGTGTTCTACAATACAGTATCTCAGACTACAGCCAAGATCTTTTAGAGCGCACTATCGGTCTCTTTCATTTCTGTTTCTCTTTACGGCTGTCATGCTTTCTGACTTTGATACTTAGTTACTTGTTTTTTCAGTTTTTTTTTTTTTTTTTTTTGCTTGTTCCTTTAGAGACAGAATCTTACTCTGTGGTCCGGGTTGGCCTGGAATCCATGGTTATCATCCTGTCGTGGCCTCTGCAGTGCTGGGTTATGGGAGGAGTACTGCGATGCCCAGTGAAGTGGGAGAATCTTACGCATGTGTTTATGCAGTTCTGTTTTAAGCATGGTGATAGCTTTGTTTGCCATACCTAGCGCGCTTCAGTATGACAAGTTTGTCAGCCCTGTGTGTGCAAGCCTGTGTGCCTTTCCTCTCCCCATGTTTTGTGACTTACCCCTGGTATTCCATGTAGGTCAGATGCATGCATTTTACTGCTCTATAATAGTCTATCATAGAAAATAGAGCGATTAATGTATTTCCTTGTTGATGGAGCTGTAGAGGGTGCGGACTGTTGCTATTATGGTCACCATCACCCATTATATGAAAAGTGCATGCATCCTTCAGTTTTATTAGGTGTTATTTGGTTGCTCTTGGAGGTGATTGAATTCACTCCTACCAGCTGTGTACACAAAGTCCCAATATTCACACGCCCTCACAAGGGAAACCACAAGTTATTTTTTTTAATATTATGGCACAAGATTATAGTTTCTTCTTTTAGTTTAATGTCTCTAATTGCTAGATTGCACATCTTTATCTGCCATTGCTATTTGGATTTCCTTGTTTAAGGCATTCACTGTATGTCTCTATTGTTTAGCCTCATCTCTGCTTTTATACTGATTTATGATAATCCCCGATGGATCATTAGATGCTAGCTTTAGAAATGATTTTTTCCACATAAGTTTAATATAACTACACTGATGGAGTTGAAAAACAGAGAAAAGAGTTACTTTACTAATAAATCCACTCCCTCTAACCAAGTGTGGGCTCATTTCCTCCTGGCCTGTTTTTTCCTTATTATATATTTTCGTGAAGGTGTAATTATAGTGTTTACAACTGTACTCTGATTTTCCGGGTCAGTGTACGTCTTCATGTGTCTCTGTGCCTTTTGTAACACTTGGAACAGATGCCTGACGCGTCGCTGAGTCTATCTGCCATCTCCTTGCTGGGTTCCCAGGCTGCTTTCTGCTTTTCTTTCTATGAATTGGACTACTCAGAAACATTATTATCTTTTTGTTTAGAACATCATGTTAAAAGATTTAAGATATTTTAAGTTACTTAGAAGAGATCCACAAAAGTTCAGTTAGGAGAGTTTTGCTTGTTGTTTGTTTTGTTTTTAAAGCAGAATGCTTTTCCCAAATGTTATTTAATCGTTGTTAAAAATCTGAAGACCCGGGGCTCATTAAGACTTCCGCAAATCTAACAAAAGCCCAAGTGCGTGGTTCACCTTCCTGGGCAGAGAAGAAACTAAGGAAAAATTTAACAGTTACTATTGGCCTAAAATTCCCTTCATCAGGACACATTCTTTCCTGCTTTTCAGTAATTTGGCCGTAACAGAGAATGTTGATTTTTCCAAGGTTGTGCTTTTATGGCTCGTGTCTACGAATGACTTTTTCCAAGAATGAAAGCAGGAGAGTTGCTTGTTTAATCCCTCAGGATCCCAGGGCTCCTATTTTCTCTCTTCGCATTACCTTTTCTTTTTCCGTGCCCATATATACTTAGACCTAAAATAGTCCGCACTTTAACGCCTGTTGTGTTTTATCACAACTAACACAGTTGTGACTCGCTGTGACACTTCCACACGTGAATATATCATGAGTGGATCGCACCTCCCACTGCTACACTCTCTGTGCTTCTCCTCAGCCTCCTTCCCCTTCCCCAGTAGCATCTCCCTCTCCTCAGGACATCCCTGCACCTTTATCTCTGTATACGAAAAGAACTTGTCTGTAATTAGTTCACTCGAGGTATCCTGCAGTCCCATTTGTTTTTTGTAAATGACAGGATCTCCCTTTTAATGGCTGAGTGGTATTTATGTGCCACACTCTCTAGTCATTCTTCTCTTCACTGGCACAGGTAGCTGGCTCCACACTTAGCCACTATGAATAGTGGCTAAATAAACAAGTGTCCACACATTACATGCTGACTTAATGCACACACACACACACACACACACAGAGAGAGAGAGAGAGAGAGAGAGAGAGAGAGAGAGAGAGAGAGACAGAGACAGAGACAGAGACAGAGAGACAGAGAGAGGAATGAGAGAGGTAGGTTACATGTATGGAAGGACCTTCATATAGGTTATATATGTAGGTTATATATATGTTACATATAGGTCATATTAAGTTACATGTCTATTAACAACTTATAAGGGCTTCCCTCTTCAAAATTCCACACCATTTTAAAGAATAATTCTTACTCAGAAGAGATGGAATCTTTTTTTCTCCATCTTTATTAACTTGAGTATTTCTTATTTTCATTTCGAATGTTATTCCCTTTTCCAGTTTCCGGGCCAACATCCCCCTCCCCTCCTCCCCTTCCTTATGGGTGTTCCCCTCCCAACCCTCCCCCCATTGCTGCCCTCTCCCCAACAGTCTAGTTCACTAGGGGTTCAGTCTTAGCAGGACCCAGGGCTTCCCCTTCCACTGGTGCTCTTACTAGGATATTCATTGCAACCTACGAGGTCAGAGTCCAGGGTCAGTCCATGTATAGTCTTTGGGTAGTGGCTTAGTCCCTGGAAGCTCTAGTTGCTTGGCATTGTTGTTCATATGGGGTGAAGAGATGGGATCTTGTTGTAGTTTTCAACAAATGACTTTTTGTTGCTGTTTTAAACACTGATAAAGGAAAGTCGTCTATTAATTCAGATCACGAGACTGATCCTGAGTCAGGGGGTGTCTATTCAGGAAAACACGCTGCCCCAATATCAGTGGGCAGTCTTAGAGAACATGGCACACCACACCCCTTAGATTACCTGTCTGTCGATGTGATTTACTTTTTGGCATTAGAAAAGTTGGCATTCTCTTGTATGAAAGAACAAACATGTAGCCTGCATAGTCCAGAACCTAGGACCTAGTTATATTACAAAAGTTAACTGGAACTCAGAAGACGTTTTCCCTTAGGAGTGTCATTAAGTGGTGACGTGGTTTCCCAAATGGCGTATACACGCCTACTTCAGAGATCCGAGATAGAGGCATAGGGTGTATCTCAGCAGGCAGTCCTACTGTCCAGTCTCTCTTTCCAGTGTGTTTGGGAGATCTGTCTGGGTCACTTAGGCTGTTTAACATTCTCAGACTCCAAGTCTATAAGGAAGAAAGGGCTTTGGTGGGGATCGCCCCAAATGACATATTTAAAAATGTTCTGTGAATTAACTGCTGTGCCGAAGTAGCAACATAGTGCTTTCGTCCACAGAGTGGAGGCAGGCCATGTCGGTGGAGCTTCAGGCGGGTGTTTATATCAGGTCTTCATGTTCCACTGCTTCCCTAGTCCAACTGTAACTACTGTGAGCTCACATCACAGTAAAACTCTTACTTATGCGTAAGACAGGAGCCTGATGTGGATGTCTGCTGAGAGGCTCCGCCAGAACCTGACAAATACAGAGGTGGATGCTCACAGCCAACCACTGGACTGAGAACAGGGTCCCCCAATGGAGAAGTTAGGGAAAGGACTGAAGGAGCTGAAGGGGTTTACAACCCCATTAGAAGAACAACAATATCAACCAACCAGAACCTCAGAGCTCCCAGGGACTAAACCACCATCCCAAGAATATACAGGGATGGACCTGTGGCTCCAGCTGTACATGTAGCAGAAGGTGGCCTTTTTGGACATCACTGGGAGGAGAGGAGAAGCTCTTGGTCCTGTCAAGGCTTGATGCCCCAGTGTAGGGGAATGTCAGGGCGGGGAGGTGGGAGGGAGTGTGTGGGTGGGGGAGGGGGCACCCTCATAGAAGCAAGAAGGAGGGTGGGATATGGGATGATAGCAGGTTTCTGGAGGGGAAACCAGGAAATGGGATAACATTTAAAATGTAAATAAAAATGCAATTAAAAAATAAAAATAAAATGCAATTAAGTTAAAAAATTTAAAAAATCTTACTTATAAACATGTGGATGTTATGCATATACACAGATTTACATGTGATGGATGTGCTCATAAGGTTTTAAAATCTTACGTTTGTTTTAAAGACTGTAGAACCTACTGGACTGTTAATATTTTCATCTAATAAAGCAACCAGCTATGAAAGCTGGGATAAGTTAGGTATGTAAACTAAGTTTATTTTAAATCATCTTTATTTAGAACATCATTTCTATGAAAAATGTACCCCAGGTAGCTGTGGCCTACACGATAAAATGTCTGAATTTAACCTTATTAGTGGGATGCTGACAGTATTAGTCTTAGAGATTGTGTGAACACATGCTTATATATGCATCTGTGTGTATGTGTGTGCATAAGCATGTATAGATGTTTGGAGAATATACAGGCTTGGAAGATACCAATAAATCTCTATATTGGCTTGAGAAACGATGAGAACAAAACTTTCTCTAACTGGATCTGTCATCTCTCAACTCTTACTTGTAAGTTTAGGGTTGGTGAGGAATTTGGGTGCCTTTTTTCCCAAGAGCTTAAGCACTGATGAATTAAAAATGTGTTTTTGTTGATGAATTAAGGACTTCTTACAAGCCATTCCTACAGCGCTAAGGGGGAGTATAGGAAAACAAAGAGGATTGTGGGAGCCATTCTTAGTAGCTAATGACTTCACACTCCAGAGTTAGGAAAAGTATATCACTGAAAAAATTTATTAATCAAAAAGTAAGTTGAACAGTGTCAAAGGGCCTCGTCGATATTTCGTGTAAGTCAGCTTTCTGGGCTGGGACCCAGAATGCCTGAATGGATGTTGAGATTCTTGCTGGATAGACTTAATTATACAAAATTAATGCAACAAAGAGGATTTGTGCCCATGATTTCCAGAACACGAGGCCAATGAAATGCTTTAATTTTATCATACACATCCACTTTGGCAGTGGGCACTTAGGAATCCTATATGAAAAGGTAAGGTATTCGCTCGGATTGGGAGAGGATGAGGGTCTGGTGGTGTGGGTCCACAATGACCTGGGAAGTACGGTGGTAAACCTGCAGGATAGAGGTGAATTATAGCACGTTTAACAGAAACGAGCAGGTTTGAATGAGTTTTGAAAGCAGTGGCCCATTCAGTGATTTCTTTTATTTTCCTCATTTTTCCTTGACTCTGCAAAATAATAAGAAACAAAAGAAAAATCTGCTGAATGCCTAGTCATAGTTTATTGGAGCAGGAAAACAAGCCATTCCAAGCCACTCTCTGATTTGCTGTGAGTGGCAGAATCATTCACCGTGGTGAATCACAGAGAGCAAGCCATGTGGAGTGATTATTTTCTGATGTTAAATTACAAATGGCACAGGCAGAGTCAACAAAGGTATGGATTGTTTTAAAAAATCTTTTAAAGGAAATTTTGTTATTGAAAAAATATATACATGTATGACCAAGTATGATTTGTATAACTTGTATTACTTTATTAGCATGTAACTTCCTTTTACAAGGACCAAGCCTCGAGACTGTCTTTTTTGTGTTTTACATTTGTCCAGTGAAAGCTTCACAGTTAATATCTTTGTGTCAGACACGGTTTGGTTGTTGGAGGCTTCATGATGGTGATAATGGTGGGGGAATCTGTTTAATTATTTGGCTCAACTGACTGGGTTGAAGAAAAGCCCGAGATTCTTCCCTTTTGCCTTTATAAAGAACCTGCTAGATATTCAACCACATAATTGAGAGATTACCTGTGTGCAATTGGTTAATGATATGCAAATGACTTCTTATTTGTATAGAAGGCACCACTTGGTGCTAAGCCAGTGAAAGTCCCGGACAGGAGGGACGGCATTTTTGACTGTGGTGATGAAATATTACTTCCATAATTAGCGTTCTGCTTTGATTGACAGCTTCAGGTTGCCTGACTCTTTAAGGTCAATCTTTGATATTTAAACTGATGATGAAAATGTTCCTCACCCTTAGTGTCTACTTTGTGAGAATGCTTAATTTAAGAGGGTAAATAAAATGTTTCTTTTACTTAGGTGCATGACCTGGTATGGTGCACACTTAGCCTTGGGGAGGTTGAGGCAGGAGGATCATGATTTCAAGGCCAGACTAGGCTGTGTAAGATGACCATGTCTCAAACCGACCAATCTACCTTGAGTGGACCTGTGGTGTTGGAGGTGGGAGAACAGTGCCTAGAGTTCATAAAGTGATTTTTCTTCCAGTTGTGGTTCAAGTTCAGTGACTGACTTCAGTGGTTTTTAGTGGCTTTAAAAACTGCTTTTGTTTGTCTGTTTTTGACAGCGAATCTGGTTGGCTCTTAAGGGAAAGGAAAGGGAGGATTTCAGAAGGGCAAGTGCCTTGCTTTTCCCTAACAATCCTTGATGTTATCACCGTGCCTTCATGGCACGGTATAGATTCCTAGTCACTGAACACGCTCAGGGGCTTGCCAGATTTCAACCTGAAAGACTCAATGGAGAATGAATTGTGCAGATTTGGGTACAACCCTCCTTTGCACCTGTAATGAGCTCCCCCAATATTTAACAGCTCAAAGTAAGGAGTGTTTGTCTCTGTCTACTGTTTGTGGGCAGTACGCACGGCAGGATATTCCTGGTCTCCAGCCTCTCAGAAGTTCACAGGTCCCACTGCTGTGGAGACTGGTGCTCTGAAGACAAGGGATACCCACCCTAGTCCTCCTCAGTGGAGGTGTCTGACAGGAGCCCTCAGTTCCTTGCCACATGGGGATTGTCTCCATTGGCCCATGGACAAGGCAGTGGCTTCGTTATAGAGGTGAGCCTTTTATGTCTTTGTTGTTGAATCCACATTGTCATTCCTTTACGTTGTCCTTGTTAGAACATTCTCTGAGTCTAGAACATTCTCTGTGACTGAACCAAGGCTACCTGGAGGCAGGGGCGACTGGGGACATTTTGGAACATCTCTCCTATGGTCCTTTTCCACTGATTTTGTCCTTGTAACTTAATCAGATTCCGTAGGCCTTCTTAAGTTATTTCATTATAGAAACTCCGTTTCACCTTTAACTCAGCTTGAACAAAGTCATTCAGGAATCTTTCCCAGTACCGTGAAGGGTCTTATGTGAAAGGTTACTTCTAGCACCTCCCTCTACATCAGCCTTGGGAGGAAGTAAAATCACCCAGCTGAGTTGTATGAAATTACCGTGCTGGTTCCAGCTCTGTTCTCGCTGGGCACATGTCTCAGTCACAGGAATAAGTGCTAGAAGCTTTCGTTTGCCATCTGAGGAAGGAGACAGGGAAAGGGCTATTTTTCATGGTATTCTCCACCTGGGGTTTGGCCACACCTATGAAAGGAGTTTAAAGAATTTGTCACTTCACTGATGAAAAACAATGACTCCTATAATCCTATTTCTCCAGTGACAAAAGATGCTTGCTGTAAGCAAATCAAGTTAAAATATAAAAGGGCGGAAGCTGTGCGGAAGAGTTATTCTGTTACCACTCATGATTCGGCTTCTTTTTGTTTTTAAAAGCCCACCGTTTTCAGAGGTCGTTTGGGTACTCTCGAAATTAAAATGTCAGTCAATCAGGGTGCAGACATTGGCTGTACAGTTGGACTAAGTGATGGATGGCTTCCATACCCTATATTCTGATAGGAGCAGAGTAGGTTTAAGGGGTCCAGAGTCAGCTATCTGGGAGAGGAGACCAAATTAAGGGATTTACTTTAGGGAGAAACTTGAGAGTTGATTTACCTGAAATAACCAAAACACAGAAGGTGTCCCAGAAGCTCGAGGATCCTTTGCTAGTTCATGGACAAGAGGGGAGGACACAAAGAGGGTCATGGTTCCTCTTGTGACTCTCACAATAGACTTTGCTTTGTATTTTGGAGTCTAAATTGTAGTTCGTTAACATTGTTACATCTCCATTGGGATAGAAATACGTGTGCTTTTTTGTTTGTTTGTTTCTGTTTTTGTTGTTGTTATTGTGTTTCATTTTTGTTTGTTTGTTTGTTTTTTCTTGTAGAACAAAGTATAGATGGGATCTAACCAATGGGCATTTACTTGGGGTGGGGGGCGTGGCTCCTCATAGCAGTTTTGATTTTGCCATTATTTTCTGCTGCTAAAGGGTCAGCCATTACCTTCTTTGTTTCTCTAAAACACCTTGCCAAAATTCCAGTGCAAGATCTGCCACATTTTAATTGGTTCCTTCTTAGTTCATTTCCAAATCCAAAGTAGTGAAATATTTGAGGGAAAAGATAGACGTTTTCTAGTCACCTCCCTAATCTGTGTTAGCGTGCCTCGTGAGTATTAAATATTAATAGTGTTAAATGAACGAGCAGAGAGAGGTGAGGGGGGGAAAGACTGTCTCACCTCTTCGTCACTGGGTAGGGGCTGAGGCATCTCAGAATTGGTCAGATTCAGGCCATTAATATAAATGATATAACGTCATCAGAGTTCTTCTGGTGAAATTGTTTAGGAGTTAAAGTGTGGCGACCTGCATCAGTACCTCGGGAGATTGACATTTAGATTAGCCGGCTGTTAGTCAACGACTTTGCACACTTGTTCAAGGGCACTGCAGCCCAACCAGGGTTTATTTTTGGTTCCCCATCGCTCTTGGGATCACCACACTGAAGAATGCTACCTCCCTCATTACCTTCTTCACCTTGCCTGTTGTTCCTGGTCCAGGGAATTCTGCAGCTCAGGCTCAGCCTGACCAGCAGCAACTCCCTGATGCTTTTAACACATGAACGGCTGCCCCGCTGTTTATAACATACGAACCACAGCAGCAGTTAGAAACTTAGTATGAGCTAAATTTCAGCAAGGTTTGAAAAGTTGGCTTAAGAAGAGTGGAAGTCCGTAGTTTGGACAACCTTGGCTGCTGTCCACTTTGTTCCTCATTGGTCTAGAGCTCACCAAATAGGTTAGCTGGCCAGTGATTTCCTGGGATCTTTCTGCCTCTACCCCACCAGTGCTGGATTTATGTATATGCACCACTGTATCTAACTTTTATGTGGGTTCTAGAAACTGAACGTGGGTCCTTATGCTGGCTATGACAAACTCTTGATCGTACTTCTTTTTCTCTCCCGTGTAGTCTAATGTAGGCCCAATCAGTGTTATGGGAGGAAGCTCTGTTCCACCCTTGTCAGGGGTTCAGGCTCCTGTGGCTTTACCATCTTCCCTGTAGCTTCTATGTAGATCCACAATCCTACCTTGTCAGCAGATACAGAATCAACATAGAAAATCGTGTGCAGAGGGGTTTATGGATAAGAACAGACGGGGTGCACATTTCTTCTTCTCCCTCCCATTACATGCAGCTGTAGGACTTTTTGTCTAACTAAATATAGGTGCACCTAGAACATACTGTGTTACAGACTGAAGAGGCCCTCCCAAATTTGTATGTTGAAGGCCTCACCCATGACTGCCTCAGGGGGTAGCTGTGTTTGGAGATAGGACCAGTAAAGAGGAAACTAAGACAAACTGAGGCAATTAAGTTAAGCCCTTCCTCCATTTGATAGATCAATACACTTTGCTGGCAAGGTTTAGGTGCACAGAATCTGAGCACATAGGGAGAAGTTGTCCTTTTTTGAGGAACTGAGTGAGGCTGCCTCTTCATTTGGGATTTCAGAGTGGAAGAAAATAACTCTCTGTTTGTTAGCTATCTAGGCTGAGTTAGTTTATTAACACGACTAGTAAACTAGCAGGGGTAAGCTAGATGAGCCTGGACAAAGCGAGATGACCTGGTGATTGGCTAACACTACCCTTTCAGCCATAGCCGAGAGTCTCCTCTTCGCTCATTCAGATCTTTGACTGCTCATCTAAGAACAAGAAAGAGAAAGGTCTGGGCAGGCTGCCTACGCTTGGAGCCTCTTGGCTACAGCTTTGGTAGGCAGTGTGTCCTTCTCTACAAAACAAATACAAGGAGACTTTTCACATCTTTAATCCTGTCAGGAGGCAATGAACAGAAAGCACTCAAACTCTGAAGGAGCAGGGTAAACGGTCAATGCGGTTCAGTTATTACTCAGTGCAGCCATCTCCATAATAGACCAAGTGCTTCAAGGACTCGCTTCTTTCTTTTGTTAAGTATAAGAGCCTGAAAAAAATAATATTCCTCTGGGAACATACAAAGGAAAAATGGAATATTATGTTCTCCTTACACAGGAAGAACCAAGCACAAATTCTTCTCTCAAGGTTTCTCCATTTTCATTGAGATGTAATGGATATACCACAGAATTCACCCGTTTAATTAAGTATTTGATGCAGTAGTTTTCTTTTAATAAAGATGTGTAACTGTCACCACTGCCTGATTGTAGAGTATACTTTTCTCCTTGCAGGACCCTCTTCCCATTACCTCTGTCTCTCTTTCCTCCCTGACACTGGCAGCTGGCGTGAACTCCATTCTCCTACCTCTACCGGCCTAGTATCGGCACTGTAAGCACGCACCGCCATATCAGCTCTGTTCCTTTTGATGGCTGAATAATTTTCCATTGCGTAGGTATATTAGGGTCAAATCTTATCTGTTCATCTGACAAGGGATATTATGGTTGTTTTCATTTTGCCTCCTTTGTAGATAATGCCGCTGTGTGCACGTGTGAGCAAGTTTTGGAGGGGAGTGCTGTGCCCAGAGGGGTGGGACTGCCGACTCCCACAGGAACTCCGTGTGTAACATTTGGAATTACTGTCAATCTGTATTTCATATGAAATAGGTTATGGCCTAACTTACATTTAAAGTATAATATTCAATGATTGATTTGATCTTGTTTAATTGAAACTAAGGAATCATTTGACCTCAAATTCATACTGCAGATTGGTAATTGATTCTAGACATTCTGAGATCCCGATCTTGGCTCTATGAATACTTTGGACACCGAGATAAAGGAGACACGGGCTTTATTTCTTTGGGTGTGGAAGAAATACTAGGGATGCATTTCAGAGTTAGTTTTTTAAAGAAAGCATATGGATATTTATTTTTCTTTTCTGTTACTTTTCCTTCGTCACTACTGAATTTTTGGGGCAGATTCTCAGCAGGGCTCCAGATGCTCCAGCAGTGGCAGGGCAGAAGCAATGGAACCCGGTGAGGTGGTCAAGGTGGAGGATCAGGAGACTCTTACACCGGTGGGGGTCCATGTGAGACCAGCTTGTGTGCCGGTGATGTGCCCGTCAGTGGCCAGTCCTCCTTCCTAGCCCAGGCATCATCTCACAAGAAAGGCATCTACATCTCTTCAGTGTCAGTAACCTGGGGGAAACTGATATCCACATTTACCGTTTGATCTGGCGTGGAGCGACCTCAACCTCTGACCTGCTGTATACACACTGTATACATCATATATACATCACTGTATACACACTGTACATCGCTGTAGCCACAGATCTCTGGGAGAAGAGAGCACCAACGATTTTGTGTCTTTAGCACCAACTGCAACTTCTGCAAGGGAACTTTGTGAGCACAGGAAGAGGCACCTCCCAAGGCAGACATGGAACCTTGCCAGGGATTCTGTGTGTGTGTGTGTGTGTGTGTGTGTGTGTGTGTGTGTGTGTTGCTATGTCTGGTTTTGTCACTGGGAGATCTCACATCCTCTGTAAGGTCTTGAAGCCATGACTTCCCTTCTTCATTGACATGAGTGACAAGGGTAACTTTGATGTTGGAGCTAAAGCTTCTTTATCCCACATGTAAAACAGTTGTGGGAAGCAGGCCAATGTTATTTATAGAAAGCAAACTAAGCCTGTAATGGCCACCTGCTGGGGATTCTTCTCTCAAGAGCCTGTCAGAGTGGAAGTGCCTTAAGCAGAGAATGTGACTGGCGTATGTTGGCCAAGATGCAGTGATGAAAATTAAGAACCTACCCTTTCATTGATTGTGTTTCCTTGTCTTTTACTGTCTAAACTGTACTGTCTCCCTGACCCCCTTCAGTATTCGTTGTCCCCTCTCATCCTAAGATGCGCCATACTCAAATTCTTTCTTATCCTTTGGAACTGATCTCCATCCAGTCCAAACCCCCTCTTTCCTCTCTGTCTCATCACTTACAGATCTTTTCAGATAGGTTTATTGGCAGAAGGAGGAGGGTTATGCCAATAGATTAATGTGCCACTCAGTTGCAAGCTCTCTAGGAGTGGAAGGTCTCTGTGTATTCAAGGCTGGCCTTGAACTCTCGATCCTCTTGTGGTAAGATTATACATGTATACCATTTTGCCTGGTATTTCTTACACAATGATCAAATCCTCCTTAGGACAGTGCCCTGGTGGCCCAGATGGCTGCCTAACAAATCAGTCTATGAGGATCAAGGAAGGAGAGAGAGAGAGGCTATTGACAGTCAAGAAAACCCATTTCAGGAAACCCATGTTGCAACTATTAGATCCTCGTTTGAACTTTTAGACGTTCCTTGACCTTGATAATAGAACATATCTTTTCCATGTTCTCCTTTTCCGATGAGGGGAGCTTCAGGCAGATGAATAGAGGGCTTGAAGACAATCTAAGGCCGGCTGTGGCACTGGGGAAGTTAGCCAAGTCCACACCTGCTGCTCTATGACTAGGGTTTCAAAGCTCTTGGAACTGTGTATACTGAGCCTGTCTTTTGATATTAGGATAAGTTTCAGTGGATTTAAATTGTGTTATAATCAGGCTTAATCTCAGGAAGGCTTTTCCTTTCTTCTCTGCTTATGATGAAGCTATCTTTCCTTAGTGTTGTTTGGTCACCTAAACACAAACAACCATGACCAGTTTTCTAAGTTCTTCTGAGCCCTTTTAGGCCACCTTTCCAGGTGGAAGGGGGATGTTCTAACAAGGCAGGTGTCAGCTTTATTTCTTCATGGCCCTGTTTATGGAGGATCCATGTTATTAAAGCCCCAGTAACTGGATTTGTACAATGGAAATAATAACACCTACTTCTTTCAGTATTGTTGTAGCATGAAGAAGCACTACCATACGCTAGCTCATCAATAGAAACCCCCTTCCCCATTCCTTGTTTGGCATGTTGAAGCCTGTGCTCAGGCTGGGGACAACACCCGAGCAACACCAACAGGACCTCACTTCTCATGTTACATGTTTGCTAAGGGACACTTCTATATTGTCCCCTTTCTTATGACTGTAGTATAGTTCTCCAGTGATCATATTATCTGCTGAGTTAAGGAAGAAACCAGGAAGACAGTCCTAGAGGTTGATTCCTTTTACAGGTTGATTCCTTTCTACAAAGGGGATAGTGAAGTCTTTGGACTGACTGGATAGGATGGGTCAGTGGGTATAGATGCATTTGCTTGTCCTGGGTACTGAGTTCAATCCCTGGAGGTCACATGGAAGTGGGAGGAGGGAACTGGCTACACAAAGTTGTCCTCTGGCCTTCAAATACATACAGTGGCACATGTGTCATGCCTGTTAATAACAAGAGATTAAAAAGTTAAAAATAAATGAAAGACCTTTTAATTTTCAGAGTTTGAATTGTGAGGAAGTAAGAGTACTTTGTCTCTCTTGCACCCACCTTATTCATCGCTGACTTCCATTGATGCAAGAAATCATGGGCAGTGCTTTTCTTACTGTACGTATTTGCATATGTGTACATGTATGTGTTCGTGTGTGTGTGTGTGTGTGTGTGTGTGTGTGTGTGTGTGTGTGTGTACCACAGGTCAATGTTGGGCTTCTTTCTTTATTGCTCTCCACCTTGCTTTTTGAGAGCATGCGTCTCACCGAGCTTGGCAAACTTGGCTATACTAGTTGGCCAACAAGCCTCTTGGATGCTCCTGCCTCTGTGTTCTCCATGTGGGGCTTATAGGCATATGTAGAAAGAGAATGAAGAGCTTTTTGGTAACGGATGAGTATGAGATGCAATCATGTTAAGTGCAAAAATTGTTTACGAATATACTGTGTCCATGTGTTAAAATAGACAGTAAACATTGTACCATGGTGGGAGTTGCTTTAATTTTCATATTGGCCTGGAATTACTTTGAAACTTTGTTGTCATATGTAGTTATGCATTTTATATGTAATTAGATCATTCCTATGACAAACAGTAAACATTGGCTTACATTATTTACAAGTGAACCAGGCAAAGCACAACCTGATGATCCATTCAATGGTCAGGGCCAAGAATTGTAAGAATTGAGCTTTTAATTACTTTGCTGGCTACCTTCTCTCCTCTTTTGATTTCCTCGCCACATGCTGATTTTAGAATTAATTCGTCAGTGATTGCTTTCTCTGTTTTTATTTTTTATTTGTACATGGACATGTGTTTGCACGAGAGAGAGAGAGAGAGAGAGAGAGAGAGAGAGAGAGAGAGAGGGACAGAGAGAGAGACAGAGAGAGAGAGAGAGAGAGAGAGAGAGAGAGGGATTGAGAGAGATATTGAGAGAGAATGAACAAACAGAGGTCAATGTTGGGGTCTTCCTATTTGATTACTGAGGTAAGGTTTCCGTCTGAGCCTAGAACTTTCCAGTATGTTCAAGCAGCTTGTTTTGGGATCTCCTGCCTGTGCCTCTCAGTTACTGGGATTATGGGCTTCTGGTCCCATTTTGCTTGGGTTCTAGAAATATGAGCTTCATTTCTCAAATTGTGCATCAAGTAGTATGTCCACTGAACTATTTCCTCTGCCCAAGTCTTTATCTGGAGTTGAGCCTTGGTGGTGAATGACCCCCATTTCAAATAACAAATGAAATCCCAGAAAACAGAAGCATCCATGTGGGGAACATCCCAGATTCACATTATCTCAGACCAAGCTGCCTCCATTGTTAGTAGACTGTGATGATTTGTACGTGGTATGTTTGCTTTGGAGCTGCTTCAACTTTCCAAGGACACAGTGGGTTTGTAAAAACAGATTATTAGTGATAACCCTAGACCACTTATGTCTGAAATATTGGGTGGATGCGGTGGTTGGGATGCTTTCTTCCCCCTGAGGGTCGCCTGTTCCTACAGGCGCGGCGGTCTAGTTAGTGAGAGCTGTTAAAGATCAGCCTCTCCGTTGTTTGACTATTTCATAACATTGTCCTCATGAAGCATCTTCATACTTCACAGCCAAGATCTTGACTTGGGGGGGGGGAGGAACCCCAGGGGCTAATCATAACAATTAGCTAATGTGTCAGCAATTAGCGTCTTCTATCAACCTGCTCTGGAAAGGGCCTCCTCTTATCCTTGCATCGACAGGAATGCAGTGATGTAGCTAAGAAAAGCAGGGGAGCTGGCTCCCCGAGCCCACACTGTAGCCAACAAAATCCCCAGGGCATTGTTTACAGTGATTATTCTGCCATTATGATGTTATTGCATAGACGGAGGGGGCAGTCCTATGCTTAAAATAAATCCAGCCCCCCCAACCCCAACCCCAACCCCTAGACAAAAGACAAAACAAAGCAGTAAAAGAAAAATCCCTGTTTGGCTGCTTTTGGCAAAGTAGAAGAAAAACTACCATGAAAGGTCAGCCAGTTACAGGGCTTGAGTGCTTAACTGGTAAATATTTTAAAAAAGAGTATATTTAATATTTTACCATTTGGAAAAATTTCAATGGGTTTTGGGTCCAGCACAACTCAATCACTTCAGGATTTCAGAGGTCTCTTGTGGGGATTTCTTTACAATGGATACATTATATTTGGTGACCATCTATACCACTTCTTGGTCGAAATATGTTTTAACATCTTTTATATAATCCTTCTAGTAAAACAAGAACTTTTATACATACCTTTCATAAGAACCCCACAGTACTTTAAAGAGGCCCATATATCTATGTAAATACCACGGGCTTGTCTTAAAAACAGCCTTAGAACAACTTGCAAATCCCCGGTAGCAGCTCAGAATCCTGAGGGTAGGAGTATTTTTTTCATTAAAACTGGAATTGCTTTTCAGTCAGCTCTGTGAGCCCTTGCAGGCTGCTGTCAGAACACGGAGGGCGGAAGCTAACACCACAGACGCATTCACGCCCAGCTAAGTGGTCTACCTGTGACTAAGACCATGGAGGATTTCTGACACCTGGGAGTACTATCCTTGAACAGGGAGGATGAAGGAGACACTGGATTGTCCTGTGACACTGACACTCGGCAGGGTGGATGAGGTTTTAGCCCCATGTTAAGGGTGATGGAGGAACACAAGAGAGCCGTAGGCAGCTGGGAGACAGAGGTAGGCACTGGGTTTCTGAAAGCAGGAGCTTGGGAATCAATTTCAGGAGGGTTTCCCAGAGGACCCGGGAGAGCTGGTAGTGGGTCTCCAGCTGGAGAAAGGTTACAGCAATGGTTGTTTTTCTCTGGCACTTTAGGAAGCTGGGTGCTGTCAAGATGTCAGACACATGTGCGAGACAAGATCCAAAGCAGACCTGTTTTATTTATTTAATTTCCTCCCCCTTAATCTACACATAATAGTTCTCAACTAGCATTCTGTTGAGTTGAGTTTCAGAGCTTATCTCTTCCAGGAGTGCTGCTCCCTAGGCTGGATGTAACAGTATCCCCAGTGAATGTGTTTGAAATGCAGATGTTCAGGCCAGCATTAAACAAAAGCCCCAGTTAACTTTAATACCCCTTGCCTTTTGCAGACTGCTCCTTTAACAGGTGTTGTAGAAACTCTTTCATTTATTTTCCAGTTCATAGGCTTGGCCACATTTGACTGAGGATGTTCTGGGGTGGGTGGGGAGGTAGTGTCATGATCTTGAAGAGCTTGCTGGTAGTGATGGAGGCAGACATAAGAGTAAACAAGTGTGAGCGAACAGCTGTGCTCATAGAAGCTTGACTATGGAGAAGAGAGAGTGTACAGCAAATGCCTGCCGAGCTCCCATAGGCGTGGTGAAGGTTGAATTTTAGAGTTAGGTCTTTGGAGAGGATTGGATGGGAAGTGGAGAGGAGGATCCAGCCAGAGAAGTGAACAGACCTCATCCAAGGCAGGTTTGAAGGCAGCCTCAGAACCCTCCCTTGCTCTACTGCTCTGCTACGTCTCCATAACCCTCGCCTGGTGAGAATAACATATCTGTGACTGTTCGCTCGACAGAGAAGGCAAGTAGCTAGTTGTGCAGGGCTTTGAAGGCACTACCTAGGATGTGGGAAAGCCTGCACGGAAAATTGGCATGATCTGATACATGTTTTGAAAGCCTGGGTGCTGTACAGCAAATGGGTATGTAGAGATGGCTGTGGAGTTTCATAGAAGCTAGAAAACAATGATTAGCTTTTGTGTGGGTGAAGGAAATCACGCATTCACAGGACAGTTGAGATACAAAATCTTGGTGACTGATGTGGAGTAATTTTCTTATTGCGGTGACAAAATACCTTGCCAGAAACAATTTAAGGAAGGAAATGGTTTGGCTTACAGTGTAGGGGTAAACAGTCCAGTATCACAGTGACAAGTCAGGGGGGTAGAAACACATTAGTGGCTGGTCACATCATCTTTAGTCAGAAAGCAGAGTGCTAAATGCTGGTGCTCATCTCCCTGTCTCCCTGTTCACTTTGTATTCTGTCTGAGACGACAGCCCATGGGATGGTACTACCAGCATCTAAGGTGGGCCCCCTTTTCCCCCTAAACTTCTCTGAAACACCCTCACAGATATCTCAACAGGGATATCTCCTAGGCCAATCTTAATCTAGTCAGATTGACAATGGAGATGAAGCACCAGGGGGTGAAGAGTTGGTTTTCTGGGTAGTGCAGATGGTCATAGCAGTTATGACCATCAACAGCACTGGAAGAGGACCTTCGTGCTGAGGATGTGTTGGATTTGAGACAGGGGAGGAGTACTGTAAGAAGCTGGTTTGGAGCTCAGAGAAGATGCTAAAATGTCAAGCAGGGTCGAGAAGTTGTAGGGCTTAGTTGAGGGTTGCTGGGAGTTGTAGAAGTTGAGAGGTTGTGACAAAGACTTAAAGGAATCATAGCTCCACAACAACAACAACAACAACAACAACAACAACAACAGCAACAGATCATTTAGGACACACAGACTAATGAATCACACATATCTGAGAAAGGAGAAGCACAACTAGAATTTGTCTTGACGTTTCTGAAGATTAACTCAAAGCATACCATGGCACCTTGAATGAAGCAAGGTTGTATAAATGCAGCTGTCAGCTCTTCTGTGTTTTATTTCTGGACAAGCTTTATGTGTATAGGGGAATAAATGCAGAAGTTCTTCGCATTGAACCCTTTTCTGTAATCCTGTGACTCTATATTATATATGACCTAAGGGTCAACATTGTCTAGACTTGGAGGAGTCCACAAACCAGACTGTTGGCAATGACACACTGACACGTTCTTAGCAGATGCTCTTGTCAACAAAAAGTTACGTATGACATTAGGAAGCCTCAGGATACATCTTTCTACCTGCAACCTCATCACTTCAGATCTGGGTGGAGTTAGGGCAAATAGAGGATCAGTGGCATAAGGTTAAGGACCCTTAGACGTATTCCAAAGAGAGCTACATGGGTGATGAATGCACAGAGAGGCTCATGAGAAAGACGATTTCTAACATGAGATCACATATTAGTATTGAGGTCTCCAGGAACTTTCCTATGCATTTCTCTTTCCATTAAGAAACACAAGGAGTCAAAGACCAGTAGAAAGAATGTTGTAGGCACTGGACCTACAAGCGTCTGAATTAGAGCTTTCACTTTTGCTCCTTTATAGTTGTGTGGAATTGGATGCTAGCAATGGCTCGGAACCTCAGCATTCCCATCTATAAAATGGGGAGCACCATCAACAATAACAACAGTTTATATAAAGCACTGTGAGATTAAAGAAATGACTAGAAACAATAAGTAAAAAGCAATAAAACTATGAACTGAGGCTTTTGTTTGTTAATGTCTATAGTAGTTAATTTATAGCTGTTCCTGCTGTGCATTTAGCCACCATCCTCTACATCATTCTACTGTGCTTGTTAAAGGGAAACAGTGGGGGTCTTCAAGTATGATTGTCAAAGAACCTGGCTCTGACTGTGGACTTCCCCATTGAAAGTCTTCCTGGTGTGTGTGTGTGTGTGTGTGTGTGTGTGTGTGTGTGTGTTTGGTGTACATGTGTGTATGCACACACATGTGTGTAAATGTGAGTGTGTGAGTTTGTGGGTTATAGGTATGTGCATGTATTTAACCGTAGAATTTTAGCTCAGTTGTTTTTGGAAAGCCAGATGTCATATTCAGCTTGGTTATCTAGTGTGATGTTCAGTCTCAAGGTCTGTGAACTTGTATAATTCAGTCATGAAGAGAGAGTAAGTTGATGATCTTCTTGGGGGTCAAAATAGGAGAGAGGCTACAGATAGTCTTAAAGGCATACCCCCAAGTAAAGATATTTAATAAAGAACTCGAAACTTACTAATTTGCACATGGAGGTGAAACTAACTAGAAGATAAATCTAATTTTTTTTCTGCCCTCATCCAAAAAGGAAGAACATTTCTGGAAGTTCCTGACCTTGTATCTCTAGACAGAGGGTCAGGGTCCGTCTTTCCCTGGGGAAAATTGCCAGTATACAGAGACATGAAAGAGAACACATTTTAGTCCCATTCTTTAAACACCTTGGTGTCAGCATGGCCTCTGCCCGTCCCAAGGTATCCCAGAGCCAAAAATCATTAGAAAGGCCTTCTTCTCCCATGTATTAGGGCTGGAGCACAGCTCAGTGCCAGAACAAGGAAATAGGACCATTTCCCCTTGGCCATTTCATAGGTTTCTGTCTTCCTTATTTTATTTACTTTAATAACACGAACCAACCTCTGTCACTTGTCAGTACCTGTATTTATGTCATTGGGAAAAGGAACATTGTCTGCTTTGGTCATTGCTTACCCCCAGTTTCAGCAGAACCTGATAGGCTGTAGGTATGCTGAATAAACACTGACTAAACATGTGGACGGAGAATGAGCAGACCAGAAGAGTGGGGTCGTGCAACCATTGAAATACTTAACATGATTGAAGTGCATTATATGGGAAAAAGATTAAGTAAAAGAAAAGGAAGAATAGCACCTGGTTTACACAAGGATTAAATGGGCCAGCATGGGGAGTATCTAACAGTCCCTGGCTTACAGTCTACGCTGCGTGCTTGTTTGTTAGTAAAGGACTTGGCCGTACTGGGGCTCAGGGAAAACTTGAAGTGCCGTTTACAGCTGGGCAGTCAAGTGTTTTGTCAGATAAAACCCAGCAGGAGTTTTGTGGCTGGAATTAAATAAGAGAAAATGAATATTGGAGCACCCCAATCCATCCATTTCTTTTTTTTTTTCTTTTTCTCGGAGCTGGGGACCGAACCCAGGGTCTTGCACTTGCTAGGCAAGCGCCCTACCGCTGAGCTAAATCCTCAACCCCAATTCATCCATTTCTAACAGTGAAAGGTGCCACTGCTCATATGCATACTGAAACATCCAGCAGCCATAGCCACTATCCTGGGGAAATGGGTACATTCTGAGCCCCTTTTCTAGGGATGCTACAGGCTGTCTATACTGGGGTACACATGATTAACTTTACAAAATTTTAACTTAAAATCCACATTCGAGGAAGCTGACTTCTGTCTTCAGAAATGAATAGGGGGATGAATGGGAGGGATTATATGTATGCATGCATGTATGTATGTATATATGTAAGTATGTATGTATGTATGTATGTATGTATGTATGTATGTATGTATGTATTTTTGAAACACGGTCTGAGTATGTAACCCTGAATGCCCTGGAATTCACTATGTAGCCCAGGCTAACCTTGGACTTCTGTCAGTTCTCCTGCCTCTGCCTCATAGGCATGTGGCGAGTTCAGATGATATCTGAAACTAGCCAGCTTCTTGGATGAGCAGTCTACAGTCATCCACAAAAGCTTAGGTTGGAAGTGGAAATGCAAATTGCCATTGACAAGGTGTTCCCAGCGGGCATTTCTGGCAGTAAGCAGTTGGTTTGTGATTTGATTGGAAGAGAGACTTGCCTGTCAGTCTTGAAAATCAAACATTTCTCACCTGTGAGCGTCTCTGCTTCATCCTCCCATGAAGTTTTCTCCAGTGGGGCTTCTTCTCAAGCTCTGTCATTGGCCAAGCTATTCTGGAATATTCTTAGTCACTAAAGAAAGATCGGTCTTTGCTCTGAGTCTTCAAGGGGGAGGAGTCCTCAGTCAGTAATAAATAACCTGTCCTGGTGGAAAAGGGAGATGACCACCCACAGTGTGAATCACGGGCATTCATGAGCCTCGGTGAGGAACTCGCTCTAGCCTATGTTTCCTTTTTCGTTCTTGAGAACTAATATGTCTTGGCAGATGAGGCGAAACAAGTGAGAAATAAATATGAACTTCAGGCCCCCAACTGAATAAGGGGACGAAAAAAAGAATCAGGATTGGGTTGAAATCACAGCCAACTGTAGAAAGGCAGCTACTACCTTACAGATCCCCCCTCCAAATAAACCCGTGTATTTCAGAAAATGGTAAATAACACTTGAAATGGCAGAAGCTCGAGTTGGGGAAATAAGCACCAGGTGTCTGAAGAAGGAGAACCAAAGAGAGCATACATTTTCCGTCAACAATTCCACCATAAATCGTAGCAATGCCACCATCACGACCCGCAGCCCTCCGGGAAGAGCCTGTTGTAAAAATGATAAATCAGAAGCACTGCACACCAGGTCTTGATAAAACAAAGAAAGTTAGTCCCAGGGTCTGATATATATCTATACCCACAGAGAAACAGAACTTGATCAGTGGAGGGCCGAGTGTGAGCAAATGCAAATGTCAGAATCAGATGGCTGCTTAACATTCTGACCAAGGCGAGCATGGGACAATGCAGCAGAAACTGATGACTCTATGGGAACTGGCTATAATTGAAACTTGTTCCCAAGAATAGGACAATATATATGCCAGTCTTGTTCATCCCAACTTTACACATCCGTCACACCTAGCAACAGAGAATATACGGTCTATATCACCGTCAGAAAACAGGGTTAATGGATTTTCTCGTTTTGTTGCTTCTTTCAGGAAACGACATCCACAACTCCCTTTAAAGAAAAATGTGTAAAAAATGAACTGCAGCAGCATTCCCTTAAATCACCATCCTGATTACATTCTCCTCTGACTCTCAGGTTCTGTCCATTTGTGTGTGACACACAAATGAGTGAGGCACAGGATGCAGGAAGCATCTTGACGTTGACAAGACGCTAGGGTCAAGGGTCAACATCCTCCATCACATTGTGCTTCTATGTCACTGGACAGCCATCTAGCTGCTCTCAGGGACTCTCAGAGACTATTTATAAAGCGGCAAACTTTCAAGGAGGGAAGGGAGAAGGCTGTGTGGGAGTGTCTCAAGGGCTGAAGTCTGAGGAAGGTCAGATAAAGTCATTACTAACACAGCATCTTCTGACGTTGGTACGGCCATGGTTGGGAGGATGTGATGGAACCAGGTTGACAAGTCTCTTCTAACTCTTCTAGCTGGATGATGCTGCTTCTAAGTTATTGTGTTGATGCCTCACAGCTCAGAATGCTA
The DNA here is from genome assembly GCF_011064425.1 of Rattus rattus. Lineage (NCBI taxonomy): Eukaryota > Metazoa > Chordata > Mammalia > Rodentia > Muridae > Rattus > Rattus rattus. Next base: position 124,607,147 of record NC_046156.1, on the reverse strand, counting down.
ACTAGGGTAGGGAGTTCTAGCCAGCGCCTTCTTTCTCGGTGCCCCTACAACACGCGTGTCTGGCTCAAGACTGGTAGTTCTTAAACTTGTTGATGAGTCAGCGGCGGCTTCACTGGAGGGAACACAGACATGCAGATTGTTGGGTTCCGTCCTGACACGATGAACTGGAAACTCAGAACTGGGCAACCCAGCATGCTGTGTTATAATGAGGTTTCGGTCATGCAAATGTTTGATAATACTGGTCCAGGTAAAGCAGGGTAGCAGCTACTAAGGCCATCTAGGTGACTTCTAGGCTAAGTTCATGGTGTTTGTTTTGTACACTTGTATGAGTTTAGAGGTGATCAGATAGATCACTTTAAGGATTGGAAAACACTGGGCTGAGGATTTCAAGGCCTTGCTCAGGGTCATCAGGAAGTTCCGTTGCAAACCTGGGGTTACAATCCATATTGAATCTTTCTGACCCGACCCTACTTGATGATGGACTAGTCATGGCTCACCGTGCCTCCTACAACGCAAAGGGGGTCCAATTTGTTCTTTATTGACTTTACAATTCAGGGGTCCCCTTTGAAGAGCTAGATTGATAAGTGTATTTGTCAGGCTGTATAGTTATGTGGGGTTTAATTCTCTCTGTGTTAAAAGTTGTGATCTACATGGAAGGGTTTGGATCTCATGCGTATTTGGCTGCACTCTGAATGAGGGTCAAGTAAATACAGTTTGAGAAGTCACAGGTGTGCAGTAGCAGAGGGACTTGTCCCAGAGCGAGAAGGCCTTCCTTCCATTTTTGTATTTAGAGGCCACACGACTAAGCCGTTTAACTTCTCTGAAACCCAATCGTGTCTCTTCTATAATAGCAAGGGGATAGCTTGCTTATCTCATAGTGTCATGAAGAAGGTCAAATGAGAGAAAATGGAGACAAATGTCTCCAAACCTTCAAAAATGAAGGGCCTATTATAGACAGTCAGGCCAGGCAGCAGCTGACCCTCAGCAGAGGCTAGTCATCTGGGATGGGATCCAGAGTAGAAAACAGGAGGAAGCATCTAGGGGATCTGAGGTGCTGACAGGCAGGTGACATTTTGCTGTGGTAGCATGCAGGAGGAAAAGCTGTCATCTTGGGAAAAGTCCACATCTTTTTCCTGCAGTGAAGCCATGAAACCATAGTTTCTCCCGTGTTTACTTGAATTTCAATACATGGTTGATACTATCTTTTATTATGAAAATGATTATGCTGTGTAAAGTATTAAAATAGGCATTTCACACACATCGTTCCATTCATCTTTACAGTGACTGGGCATTTAAGAGTGTCAGCTTGAATACCTCTTATTTTAAATGTTTGAGACCAGAGTTTTGGGATTTTTGGAATATTTACACAAACACACATAAACATGATTGAAGTATGTTGGGGATAGTCCCAGACTGAAACACAGAACACATTTCTATCTCTACCCTCTCATATGTTTTGCAGAATATTTAAAAGATTTTTGCACATGAGTCATTGTTTCATAGTGGAGATATTTTTCCACCAGTGACATCATTTCAATCTTCAAAAGTTTTGGCTTTGAACTGTGTTGGGTTCCAGAATTTTATGTTTGGGTGTCAGTGTCTGTAGTGTACTAGGAGAAGAGCTAAGGCCTCATGTGACTAATAACTCACCAAGACTATAGTCAGTAGTATGGCAGGGCTGAGGTTGGATTGCTGGGCTGTCTGGGGTCATCTCCTGCCTCTGCCCAGCCACCCAGACGGTCATAGCTGTAGAGGCTGCAGCTGAGCCTTGCCACGTCTCTGAATGTGGCTCTTAGGTCCTCACTGGTTTGGGCAGATCTGGGATGACAGCTTCAGTTCCAGGCTTTATGTGAATTTTTTCTTTTAAGCACTCACTAGGCAGTTTTCCTAGTGTATTCTTAGACCTACCCACTGGTCCAGAGCCCTGTGCTAGACCAAAAGAACCAGAATCTGAGGATGAAGGATTTTGAATTTGCTTTTCAAGATGCACCCAAGTGATTTCCACAGGCAGCAATGTCTGAAGGCCAGTGTGGCGCTTTTCTCCCTTCCTGGGCCACCCTCCTTCCAGCCCCATCTTTCTGTCTCTGTTTTTCCTCCCACTGGGCTATCTTCTGTCACTATCTCACATGGGACCTCGGCGGGGTTTTCTCTGCTTCCACAGGATGAGCACCTCTCATTTTGTTTTCCTACCAGTTCGTTTCTTGTTCGATAAAACCTTCACCCTCTCTGTGGTCCCTTCTCTTCACCTAGAGCTCTTTGAGTTCAAGGACCATGTCCTATTGGATCTTTTTCTTCTCTCTATCATCCCCCCACGGTGCCTAAGAGAAGGTAGTGTCCACAAGTGGCTGTGTGCAGGTAGGTAAGGGTAAAGTGAGCTGGCCTTCTCTTGAGTTTCGGAATGCAAGCACATAACTGGGATCTACTTACGTTAGCCAGGCCTCTGGATCCCACTTAGAGGGTAAGGCTGACACTTACAAAACCCCAGCACATGGGGTTTTAGATGTATTTTCCATACCAGGCAAAGCACAGATTTGTCTAGTTTTAGTGAAGATCAGATGTGTTCAAGGTCAAAAGCCCTTTAAAAGCTAGATGTTCTGGATTTTCACCGATGCACGGGTGTATATACACTGGAGAGTAAAGGCTCTGTGACGGGGGCTCCCAGGCCCATGGCTTTGATTCATTAGCGACTCTTCTATCCTTTGACTGGGTCGAGGATAGGACTGGGTCGTTCTACAAGCTAAGACGGTGTCTGCATTGGGGAGCTGTCAATAGTATTTTTGGAAAAATCTCAGTTTGAATTTTTTACTTCATTTTCCAGAACTTTCTTTTCTGTTATATCTGCCACATTATAAATTCCCCTGAAGGAATTCAGGTGGTGAAAAGAAACATAGGGTTGGCTTTTCTTAAAAGAGTGTTTTTGTTTACTGGGAAGCATCGGCGGAAGAGGCCACTAAAGAGTATGTGTTATGTCAGTCAAGTTCCAGTGACGGACGGACATCAGTGGCACCTGCGGAAAACCTCCACGTTTCCCAAACCTGGTGGCTTCTCTCTGCTCCTCTTGGCCTGCATATGTTTTAAAGACTTTCCAGAGTGATTGTTTCCGTTTAAGGCACATCATCTGTGGAATTCTGAAATACACACCAGGGCTTTGAAATCTCTGATAAAGTTCGCATTTCAGCGTTAGGAGGGTTTCAAGCACCTCGACAGCCGCTCGGCCATCTGTAAATAAGACATTCAATGAGGAAAACATCACGAGGAAGGCGTTTCGTTTCACTCACTCTTTCCACTTCGCCCATCCACATCATCAGATTTCAAGATGACCAATATGGAAAGGGTGTGAAAACACTTCTAAAAAATATTATATTTTGAAACTTGGGCCCAAGTTCAAACACTCAATTTAAAGAAAACTTATGAATCAAGTCTGAATTATTTATTGTCTTTGTCGACTTTTCAGGGATGAAATAGACGTCGGAGTAAAGCGAAGTCAAAGCTGTCTTCGAGCAGCAATGGTGTGCATTCTCCCCCTGGCTGTGCTTCTTTCTGAGTCTTGCCTCTTCCGGGATGTGTTGTCCATGATGGGCCCTGGCCCTGGGCAGACATGCGTGTCAGTCTCATGTCACCATTGTATCTCTGTGTCCTCTCCTGGATCCTTGGGTCAAATGTGGCTGACTAAGCCCAATGAGGAACATTTCACTATTTTAGTCATGTGCAAAGGGGTTTAGAACAGACCGGACAAAGGAAGTCTGTTCCCTTCAGGTAGTAGATACAGAGTCGGCCAATCACAGGACAACTAGCACCAGAGTGTCAGGAAAACTATCTGTTGCAGTCATAGCCAAAGTCATCCAACTCTACTGCTACACACACACACACACACACACACACAGACACACACACACCCCTAAGTGTGCCCACCAGAACTTCACATATACACAAGCAGGCCCACAGAGAGATGACATGAGTTAGCCAAGTCCTCCTAAAGAACACAGGGCTTGTCGTTTATTTATGAGGACCTGAGTTCTGATCCTTCACACCTACCTAAATAAAAAGCTGGTGCTGTGGCCTGTAACCCCAGTAATATCTAGTGCTGAAGGTGTACTGGGATGGAGACGGGCAGACATGCGGATTCATGCCTAGCCAGCCTCACTGAAACCACAAGCTTCAGGTTTGTGAAAGGCTGTGTCCCAAACACAATGTGGAGGGACCAGGGAGATGGCTCAGTGGGTAGGGTCACCCGCAATCAAACCCGAGGACCTAAGCTCAATCCTTGGGACTTAAACAGTAGGGAGTCTCACGGGATGTTCTCTGACCTCCACACAGAGGTGGCACATGTATACCCACTCACATACTCATTAACAGATGAACAAGCAAATAAATGGATAAATGGGATTTTTAAGAAGTGTGAGAGTTAAAAGAGGAAGACAACCGATATCAACCCCTGGCTCTCATATATGTGCTTATGAACACATGCATGCATGAATGCACACACAGACATGTGCACACACACAGATGGAAAGGGGGAAAGGGGGGGAGGGAGAAGGAGGGGGAGAGAGAGAGAGAGAGAGAGAGAGAGAGAGAGAGAGAGAGAGAGAGAGAGAGGGATGGGGAAGAGGGGAAAGGGGATAGGGAGAAAGGAGAGGAGAGGAGAGGAGGGCTCATGCCACAGAGATAGAGAAAATTGTGACTCAGGGTCTTATTGGTTTTTTCTGGGCCTGTTATTCCCACATTTCTTTCCCAGGTGCCAACAGTAATACAGAGTAATGGGAGAGGAAAAAAGAAGGTATGAGTCCATGGGTTCTCAGTCTGTCTGTCAGTCTCTTTCTCTCTGCGTATGTTTGTCTGCCTCCCCTCCCATCCCCTGTGTGTGAGCATATCACTGTCAGTCTCTGTGCATGTCTGTCTGTCTGTCTGTCTCTATACATGTCCGTGTGTGTCTGCCTTTCCCCTGTTCCCTCCCCACCGCGTATCTCACTGTCTGTCTGACTGTTCCTGTCAGACTCCCAGAGTTTTATCCAATCTCTGGCACAATGCAGCCTCTGTAGAAAAGATATTAGGAACAAAAAACAAACTTGAAGATTCAGGAGCAGGCGGCCAGAATTATGAAGAAAAACATTCAGAGGATGCCATGAAAAACATCTGGGGATTGTAGAAAGCCCGGCAAAGAAAATGTTTAATTATGCGCCGTATGCAAAAGTCATCATGTTTAGATTGATACTGAGGACTGAGACTGCGTGGGGCTTAAGTGGTCCACAGTGGTGCATCAATCTCTTTACTCCTTTAGAAATGATGTTTTTCTTTCAGTGATGACAAATGCTTTCAAACTGTTAGATCATGCTGCTATAGTGACATGGGGGGCTTTAATGAAGTCCAAAGTCACTAACGAAGTTTCCAAATGAGTCCTTCCAGGTCTTCTGTTAGATCTTTCTGCCTTTCTTCCTCACACCCTACCCCAGATACTCTCCTGCCCCCTCTCAGAATACAAAGGTTGCCTGTACTGGTGGCTCATCTAAGAGCCTGGTAAGTCCTTAGAAATAGCATTTTGAGAAGGCTTCTCATTTAAGACCTCATGAGTTGCTATTAACTTTCCATTGTTACCATGAGTTTGGTTTCTCAATAGTTCCCATTAACGGGCACATCAAGCATCTGTCCCTGTTTCATGAATAAGAAATGATTTCTGCTTGCCAATGATTCTCTTACGTCTTTATAAATGTGTAGGATCATGATTTCATATAGCGTTGTATCTGTGTCAGGAGGGACACAGGGAGAGGAACAGTTCAAGATGGCCACGGATGCAGACTCACACACGACGTAAAAATATGAGTCAAAAGCACCAAAAATGGTTCAAATTTAGTTACCTGTGTACGAAGATTACTTTATAGCCACACACGTTAGATCATGAGGAAGGTAGGATTGTGGCGTCTCAGAGTTAAAGGAAAGTCATAATCAGATTTAAAATGAAAGGCTGATTTGAATGGGAATGAGACAGAGGGCAAAACAACCTGGTCCATTTATCTGAAAAATCTCACTCGTCCTAGGGAGGCCAAAGCCCATTCTGTCGCTGCCATTTCACTTTGGAGAATTTTATGGACTTAAGTACTTGGGATTTTGATCTTCATTTATTGGACCAGGCCTCTTTAAGTAAACATGTGGCTTATGAATCAGTGGACAGATTTGTTACTCACACTCGAATGTGTCAAAACGTTTCCCTAAGTGTCAGTAGGGCCCACTGCCATAAAATGATTAAGCTCCGCCCACCTCCTTCACATCTGTCACTCCTCATTTTCCCTATATGGCTGGCAATTACAAATGACCAGGTCTGTAGGTATTTTCAACAAGATGGCAGGCTCTGGGAACTGAAGGCTTGCCCACATGCCTGTCTGGAGTAGGCTCGCTCACTACGTGATATGGACACTTTCGGATTCGAGTATCATACATGGAACACAGGCTGTTTTCAAATCTAGTGCATTTCTCAAGTGTGGATCCTGAGACAACCATTGTTTGGCGTTTTCCTCCTGAGTCTTCTCGTCTGTGCGAGCAAACGCCACGGCTTCTCACAAAGAGCCACCTGTTTCTGGGCTTACACAGGATATGTTGGATTTATGTAATACAATAGGATCGATTTAATTAGGCTTTTCCTTAAGTACAACCCTACCTAGACTTACTTCACTCCCTGATACACGCTCGATTTTTATAGGCAAAACAAAACAAAACTGCCAGTCCTGACTTGACTTATCTTTACGGCACCGTGTTACCCCAGTTTCTTCTAATATGCATTAAAGGCTGTAGACTTTTAGTGTGAAAAAAAATGGCTGTTCCAAAGTCCCCACAGTCCTTGTTATTTACAGTGTTTCAAAGTATTCGAATTACTACAAAAGATTTACTCATATAGCAGAGTGTGTAAAATTTAAAATCAATAAAGTGTATAAATTTCGGGTGTCTCCCTGAATTGATTCCTTATTTTAATAGCTCAATGCTGTAATACCATATACTTTTTTTTTTTAATGTCATCACCCCAGTAATAATCTCTAGACTTCTTTTTTCCAGAGCTCTCGGGCAGTTTGGGATTTCTGATATGATCTTTTCCCTACAGCTGTCTCAGACAGTTGCTGCTCCTTGGACAGCTTCTAAAAATGAACAAGCAGATGAGAGTTATCTGTGTTTCCCTGGAGGTAGAAACACAAATGTTTTCTTTCGATGGGGAGACAGCTGGCCTTTTGCTTTCACGGGAGAAGAGAGAACGCTTTGAAGTTTGAATGTCGTAGCAGTGGTGTGTTGAGCTCATAATACATCTTAATTTTTTTGAAAACGAAGGAATTAGTTCAGTTCTCTGCCACGTGATTGTCAGGGTATCACTTTGCTTGCAGTTAGACAGCCAGTGTAGGGCACCGAACACCGCGCCATTGTCACCCAACAGTTTCCTCACAGTGCATTTACAATGACGAATCTTATCTGATTCTAGAACACGGAACTCTGCCTGATTTTCAGCTATAGACATAAAGATAATTGAAAGAGAAGGCAGCGAATCCTCTTCGCGCTCACCGTTGCTCTACCAGGGTTTGACTCACAGTGCCGTCGCTGACCTTAGTTTCTGGAAACGCAAAATGTCGAACACTAACACGCCAGTGGAATCTAAACTTGCTTTCATTTCTTAATGGCCCTCTTGGCCTGGGAAGAACACAGGCGGATCACTGCTTACTTAGGCACGGAGCAGGAGTGCCTGCGGCTGCATCAGGTCTTTTCGCTTGCTGAACCCAGGCTTTCTAGCCAATCTCTTAAATTATTCTTCCTCTTTGACTTGTTTATTTTAGTGATTGACAGAGCCCCCAACCGAATACCAGAGGATCTTGATTTGAATCCCAGCTCGCCTTACTTTACTTTGTAAGCTCAGTGCAACTCTTTTGCACCATCTATGCTTGTTAAGTGGGGATTAAGGACTTTGGGCCTACCTCACGGAGAGGTTATGGGTAAGTGCAATGCGGCCTGAAACCCAGCACATGAGGAAAACTTCAGCTTGCACACTCTTCCATCCAGGCAAGGTTTATTTCTATGAGAAAAATCTCTGACTGATAGCTTTACAGATAAGATAGCCAGATACAATACAGAATGTACAGTCAGTGGATTTCAGATGAAAAACATTATATATCAAATATATTTATTAATATTATGTTATATTTATTAACATATACTATAGAAATGCATCTCGTGTATTATATAAATATATTGGTATATCACAAATATATGTACTATGTATATAAGTTATATATGTGCATAATTCTCTATATATACAAATATATATCCATCTATAGCTATCTATATATATCTCAAAAATTATACCATGAAATATCTGGGAAATATGTATAAAATATTATTTGTAGGACCCTCTACTGGAGCATGGGTAGCCTCTCAGGGCTGGCATCCTTGAAAGAAATTGACTATTCCACCCACTCCCCTCTGCATCCATCATTTGCTGACAGCTTTCCAGCTAGGGGCAGGGCATCACAACCCACACTTAGATTTCAGATGGCTTGATCTTGTGCAGGTCTTGTGCGTCAGTCACAACTGCCTCCTGGTGTCTGGTGTTTGTATTTGCTAAGCAGGCAACTCTCTTTACAGCTTCTGGTGAGAGGTGTGGCTCTGTTTTTAACCTGTCTACAACAGCAAGCTGCCTGAGAAGCGGGGGAGCGTGTATACTGGGAATCCTCCTGGTTCTAGCTAATGCTAGACCAACACAGCACCATGTTAGGTACAGCATCTGGGCTTGCACTGTGCATACTTGCCAGACTGATCAAGTATTTGAGGTATGAAATGATGGATTTCGTTGGCTGGTTCTTTCTTTGCACAGGTTCTTTGTGAGGGTGAATTTGATGGGGAGTTGCCCCTTGGAGCTGCTTTGCCACTGACAGATGCCGATATTTCTGGGAGAAGGCCTGTCTCCCCCCTGCAGAACCAGGCTACAAAATCTGCTGACAGAATGAGGCAGTCCTCTGTCCCAGGAGAAGGGGCGAGGACCTTCCTAAGATCTTTCACTGCCCTTTGGGTTCAGCGCTCAGATATCTATGTGGACACTGCTCGAGTTTTGCCTGGAGTTGTCTGGGAGGAAAAACTTCTTCGGATGCTTTTCTGCTTAGTACAGTTTTATTTGTTAATTTTCCATAAAAAGAAGAGATAAAAGAGTTTGACAATGCTCATTTTATCACTAACTTTAAAGAGACAAGTATGAAAAAATGACCTAAACATGGTGTAAAACTTGTCTCCCGGGACCTGCTGTGGTGGGACAGTCTGGCAAGCATTGACAACTATGACTCCTACCTCTTTTTTCTTTTTTTAAAAGATTTATTTATTTGTTATATATGAGTACACTGTTGCTGTCTTCAGACACACCAGAAGAGGGCATCGGATCTCATTACAGATGGTTGCGAGCCACCATTTGGTTACTGGGATTTGAACTCAGGACTTCTGGAAGAGTAGTCAGTGCTCTTAACCGCTGAGCCATCTCTCCAGCCCAGCTTCTAGCCCAGCTTCTACCTCTTAAGTCTTCAAACACTAGAGCTGGCAACAAGTGCTGGGGACTTTACGAGTAGTTAAGAATATGGGACAATTTTTATATACCAATTATAGACTCTTCACTATCTCAGTGTGTAACTTTAAAAAAATCTAACAATTGCTAGGTGGTCTCCTGCACGTCAGTAGATGACTGACCACTTTGTCCATAATGTGTTTCCTCTTCTGTACTGCTTTACCTCAACCATGCCTATATCTCCTCCTTTTTTTTATCTCACTTTTATCTGTGTATGATCACGTATAAAGTCTTGTAAATACACAGAATCAAGATGCCAGGTTTAGCGCCAGAGCTGAGACCATCTGGCTATCACTGAGTAGATCCTAGATTGGCCAGCTCGCTCTCCTGGAGTCATATCTCACACAGTGGCTCGTATGCGGATGCCCCTACTATGTCCTGGAGCTGTGGATTGTGCCCTATAAACCACTGCAGATAGGTGTGCAGTCTATTACACGGTCACCGCTAGCACGGACAGGACTGGGGATTTACAGGAACTCCATGAACCCCGTTCAGGATGCGCTACAGCCCTGGATAGCAGGATACGTGCATCTGCAGGTGGATCTTTGGTGCCGTAAGGAAAGAAAGGAGCGATTCTCAAGGTCAGAGTCAGGGATCTCACACTGATGCCTGTACGGTGTATACTTGAGCACATATCTCTGCCCGGGCTTCCCGTGGGAAGCCTGGCCGTGCAGTCCTATGATGAAACGCAGCAGTAGCTGCAGCCTTCGCCAGCCCCTGCGTATGGAAACGCTAGAACGTTCTCTCACATGTGTTTTGTTTTCGAAGCAAGTATATGAAGTTTCATCTTAAACAAGTTTTCTCAGTTTTTAGTATGCATTATTAGAATCCCTAGTCCTCTCAAAGCACAGACTTCTAGGTCCCACCCACAGGGATTCTGACCCAGTAAGTCTTAGGAAGAGCTGGAGAACACGCCCTTCTGATGAACTCCATAACCGCATGAGGTGGAACTTAGAGGGTTGGTCTGCAGAGATGCTCACTTAGCAAAACACTTGCCTAGAACATATGGGAATCTCAGTTTGATTCCCAGAGACTAAGTTTAAAAATAATTAAACAGGTCAGGCATGAAGATGCTATAATCCCAGTGCTGAGAGGGCAGAGACAGGTAATTCTCTGGGACTCTCGGGCCAGCCAGCCTGGCCAAGGGTGCGGCTGGTTTTGTCTTCCAGCTTCAGGACCCTGGCTCTCGTCTGGTGGGCTTTTCTGACTGACTCAACCTGACAAAGAAGCATCTCCATCTTGTTATTCGAACCCCAGCTATATTTTTAGGTTTGAAATGGTTTCCTCCGCGATTCTTGCTCATGCTAATAGTGATTACGGTATCTCTCATTCACTGAACGTCATCCACCTGTCACAGCCTGTGCGTACGTTTTAATTTCACGGCAATCCACAAGCTGAGTGATTTTATCTGTGCTAAACACCTTAGTAACCGGGGGCTCAATCTTTGTCTGACTTCTAAGCTGAGCAGATGGGATGGGAAAGGGTAGAGGTAGACCCTAAGTCTTATTTTGCTAGACATCTAAGCCACCACATCGCCTGCACTTTCTGCTTTTCCAATAGCATGTGCTCTACTCTTTTACATTAAGATTTTAAGTTTTCGTGGTGGTTAGATGTTGGATAATGCAGTCCTTTAGATGTGACCCTTGTTGATACTTGACAAAATGGAAGGAGAAAATAGCAAGAATGAGGAATGAGATAGCTCCAGGACTTTTAACAAATGTGCGTGAAAACATTGCTTACTTGCCAAGATGCTTTTCTATTAATGATCTGGTTTGCTGATGGTCACGCTATTCCAGGTAAGAGCCATATTAATATTGGATAGGATAAATGTAGTTCTTGCTTTCTTTCCAAGCCAACTGAGGCTTAGGGGGAAGGTGACTCAAGAAGGTGCTAGACCTGGAGTCCACTGATTAGGTTAGGTTGACAGCCAGGAGCCTGGGGACTTGCTGGTGACCTCCAGGGTTAGAACTTAGGTTCCTAGGCTTGCCCGAACAGCACCTTTACCAACCGAGCTGTCGCCACAGCTCAGAGTCTTCAGTTATGAGGTCCTTTAAAGATCATAGCAGTTGTTTTTAAAACTAGGGACTACTAACGTAGAGGCTTTCATTAAAAAAAATTCCATTTTATATGTAGGGAAGTATCCCCATTTCTTTCCTATCAATTACAGAGGGAAAAAGGCAAGGATTTGGCACTCTGGCTGTGAAGTTTAGGAGGGATTGATCCATTCTTGAAGTGACCAAGGACATGGGAAACATGATAGACAAGAGAAAGCAACAGCAGAAATCAAGTGAAAGTTAAATGGATGTGCATAGGTATTTAAATAATCAGGGATTTGAACTCGTGAGGGCTGAGTTGCCTCTGGTTGCCATGATTTTCACTAAGTGACTTGTTCATTGTTCTAGAAGCCCAAGGAGGTACAACTTGGCAGTGGAATAGGACTGGGGAAGGAAAAGATTGGGGCAAAATTCTTGTGCTTACAAAAGACAAAAATGCAACTCTGATTTACTCGCCATGCACGACTGGGTTGGTGCCACCAGTGCTGAATTCAGGACTCTTGACACCCTTATGGATCAGAGTCCCTTTCCGTCTCTGTGCTTGGAATTCATCCATGTTGCTTGCAGTCTCAGGCCATCTCTCTTCTGGTTGTCATTCCGGGAAGCTCATTGCCAGTAACAAGAAGAGCTCAGCTCTTCCCAGTGATTTTCATGGACGTGCAGAATGTAGACTGTGGTCTGGCTTGGGTCCCAACCCTGACACATTCATAGGAGCCATGGGTGAAATATTCCTATTGTCCAGGCCTACATTGTATGCTGACTTTGGGAGTCTAAACGAGACAGGATAGAGTCAACCCCACCTGAACACCGAGTCTCAGTGGGTTGAGAAGGCCATCTCCACAGTTGCTGGATTCAGAGCAGAGTGGATCGTGAGCGGCCAAAACTCATCAGTGCCCCCTTGTGCTTGTCAAACAGTCAGCAGTCAAACAAACAAACAAGCAAACAAAATAAATAAAGACAGACAAACAAAAAACCTAATCAAACAAATAACCAACAGGAGAAGGAGGGTTTGCTTTTTAAAGGCCAAATGTCCTGGAGCTGTTTCTCACCTGTTTAAGCACCTGGCTCTGTTAGCCAGAAACCACATGGAACCCCACCTTCCCTCATCTTTATTCATGAAGAGTTCCTTCTAAAGTGATGTCTCTGCCAAGAGTCAGGTACCGAGTGGGGCATTTTAGAATAGCGCACAGGATCATACCATGCTGTTTTGTGTATGGAACTACTTTGGTTCTTGACTTAAGCAAAGTTGCACCGTTTGCTTTGCGTGAGACTTTAACCCAGCTGGGCGTTTGCATGCAAATTGGATGTATTTAGCAGGTTCCCATTTAGCCAGTGCTTCTGGGTCCCGCGTCTTCATCTCGCCATATTCAACATGGCAAACATCAAATGGCTGCGGCCCTCATAGATCTACAGCAGTAAGTAGGACGGGTGAGTTTCATTCTTGGGATTATTTCAAATCTCACATAATAGGATTCCCTAGGTTTTCTTCCTGCATGTGTATACATGTGTTCTACACATGTGGGGTGTGTGCACATACACGCTCATGTGTGTAAGTGCATACGCATGCACCTGCACACGGAGGTCAGAGGTCAGCGTCAGAGGAGTAGTTCTTCACGTGCCTTTCTCTGTGTACTTGGTTTTTCGAGGAATGCTCTTTCCCTGGTCTGCAATTCACTGATTCAGTTAGGCTGACAGCAGGAGCCTTGCACCTCTTCACTTCCCCTTCCTCATTGCAAAGATCACGAGAACACACAGTGCCAAAGCAGCTTTGGTTAATATGGGCTCTGGGGTTGGCACTTAGGTCCCTAGGTTCAACAACACCCTCACCAATGGCGCCATCTTTTCAGTTTTAAGGTGTAGACCTATTTTTTAAAGCTAGTTAGGGTCAGGGAAGGTTGGTTCCTACCTGGTTTCCTTTTTAAGAAAATCCCATTCAACACTTAGGGAAGCGTTTCCACTTCTTGCCTATCCTTACAGAAAGGGGACAGGCAAGCATTTGTCACCCTGGCTGCCAGGGTGAAGGAGGGACCGATCCATTCCTGGAGTGGGTACAGGCACAGGGAGCATGAGGGAGGGGGAAACAACAGCAGAAAGCAAGTGAGATGTGTGTTCATGGGTATTTAAATCGTCAGGGATTTGGACCTGTGAAGGCTGAGTTGCCTCTGGTTGTCATGATTTTGAACTTGGTGGCTTAGATCCTACAATGAGCAGAAGTGCCAGACAGATGGCGGATCCAGACCCCCGGCAACAATGCTTCCGCTGTTTATTTTTAGATGAACGTTTTAGGGGACGCTTCTACCCCTAACTGAGGTCTAGGCGTCTTAGATTAATTTGGAGGTTGCCAGGCTACACTTGCAGCTGCTTTCTTCTCATAATTTTGATTGAGTTGCTCTGTATACTTAGATGTCTTGGTATCTTGGTGTCCTCCTTCTCTCTTGGGATATATAAGTTCCTTGAGGAGAAGGACTCTATATGTCTTTTCTGTAGGTGAACTCTCAGTACCCAGCACACTGCCTAACTAAATGGATGGATAGAATTCCATGGGCTCTCATTGACCTGTTATTGTTTGGGGACATTTTTATGAGCTACATTCTACCCTGGAACTGTTAATGTTTTGAAAATAGCAGTAATTCCAGGGAGCTTTTCCCCTTTGTCTAATAGACTGTTGAAAAATTTTAGGGCTCAGGGTATGTTTTTTGGCTAGTTTGAGAAGAAAAAAATCTATTCATATAAACCCCTGGAGATGATTCTTTCCCTAGCTATGGGTCCTGGGATAATCTAGCGGCAACTTATTTTATTTTTCTCTCATAACTCAAAATGTCTACAGTGCAAATTGGGTTAGTATTTGCAAATATAGAATATATAATCTGCTTGAAAGTAGCAGCAAAATCATGGCGCTTAGATAAGTTTACCCTCTTATGAGTGAGCCTCAACTCTAGTTAATCTCTCAATGAAATTCAGCAGCTGGGAAGACTTTCTTTTAATTAATTAATTAACATTACATCCTGATTGCAGCCCCCTCACTTGTCTGCTCCTAGTCCCACCCTTACAAATCACCCCTCATTATGCTCTCCACTTCTTCTGAGAGAAAGGGAAGCCCCCACTGGGTACACCTCACCCCAGGACATCCAATTGCACCAGGACTGAACGCATCCTCTCCCACTGAGGCCCAACCAGGTAGTTTAGTTAGGGGAAGCGAATCCAATGGCAGGCAACAGAGTCAGAAAGAGCCCTGGACAGAATTTCTCGGCTTCATTTTCTCTCTAGATCAAGAGGCTTGTCTGGAGGTAGCCAACAGGATTTAAGAAGCAACAATGACCCCTTCATCATTTAGCTCTTGATCTCCCTAGGGATTCCTGCAAAGGCAATGATGACTGTAATTGCTTATTTATTTATTATTATTGCTTAAACTTATTATTGCTTAGTAATTACTCATCTATTATCTATCTATCTATCTATCTATCTATCTATCTATCTATCTATATCTATCTATCATCTACCTACGATCCATCTTTGTCACACAGTTCATGCTTTAGATGCTTATTTTGATCCCTGACTGGTGTCACCTAGAGCATTATTGGTGATGGCAGCTGGTTACTTTCAGTGACTTTATTGTGTGTTGACTTGAGAAAGTTCCTATTGCTCATGTCTCAAAATGACTTCCTAGCCACCCGTAGATGCTCTTTTCATTTACCTGGGCATTGTTGCATCTGTATGCTATTGCCTGGGGTTTAAAAGTGTAGATTGGTTATGCTTTCAGATACTTTGCTGATCTAAAGTAAGAAGGGTCTAGTGTCCCCTGTGAGCTGGCTCTTAAAGAATCAGCAAAAATGAAATCCTTAGTAGATAGCCAGGAAGATATATATATTCCTATCTCTTTGACATTAGAAGCATGGATTCCCTATATTCCAAACCCACGCGGAAAACAAACTGTGGGGAAGTTAGTTCTGCAGCACAATGAGTCTGAGCTCGGTTCTGGAGTCAGATCAGGCTTGCCTCGCCCTCTGACATGTGACACCCAGTTTGACACTGAGCGTCAAACAGCATTACTGTTCTCCAGTGTGCTAATTAAAGATAGAACATTAGAAATACTTAGTGTTGAAATGGTAGTAGCCATATTTCTGGTTATTTTCTTTAAACATTTTTCATTCATTTTGAACTTTAATAGCATTACTCATATAGGATATATGTGTGTGTACATATGTGTGCATGTGTGTGCACATGTGAGTATATGTGAATGTGTGTGCATATAGGCGTGTGAGTGTGTGTGTGTATGTGAATGTGTGTGTATATGGGCATGTGAGTATGTGTGTTAGTGTACATGAATGTGTGTGTACATGGGTATGTGAGTATGTTTGTGAGCATGTTTGAGTGTATGTGAATGTGTGTGTATATGGGTGTGTGTGTGTGAGTTTGTGTGTGTGCATGTATGAGTGTATGTGAATGTATGTGTATATGGGTGTGTATTAGTGGGTGTGTGAGTGTATGTGAATGTGTATGTATATGGGTCTGTGAGTGAGTATGTGTGTATGAGTGTGTGTGCACATGTGTGAATGTGTATGTATATGGGTGTGTGTATATGTGTGTGTGTATGAGCATGTGTGAATGTATGTGAATGTGTGTATATGGGTGTGTGAGTATGTGTGTGAGCATGTTTGAGTGCATGTGAATGTGTATATGGGCATGTGAGTATGTGTGTGTGAGCATGTTTGAGTGTATGTGAATGTGTGTGTATGTGGGCGTGTGAGTATGTGTGTGTGAGTGTATGTGAGTGTGTGTATATGGGTGTGAATGTAGGATGCTTACATTCCTGCAGGAAGAAGGAAGCTAGACTACTGAAGAGATGCTTCCTCAAGTTTGTTCACAAAGTTCTTTTCTCCTCAAGCAAATACTAAATCTGGTATTTGAAAAATGCTTTGAACTATTTTTGTGGAAAGTACTATGCAATGTTAACATATTTATTTTTGTAAGCATAAGTAAATCTTGCAAGGCTTTCACGCAGAGGCTCCCGATGTAAAGTGTGATGGGACAAGAGACAGGTGGGGTGCTCTGACTTTAATATTCAAACTTTTGTTTTCAAATTTTAAGCTATCAAGCTTAAATTGTTAAGCCCCGTCCCACTTGAAGGATTTCATTTCCAGATGTCTTGCTTGAATGTGAAAGAGAACACTTTGCTATATTTTCTTCTTGATTATGAGCTTATGTAGGGACCCAGGAGGCCGAATAGTATGGTAGGAGAAAACAGTGTGGTGCTCCAAAAAGAAATTAATGTCTCGGAGTCAGACAAACGGAGGTTAAAATCCTAACTATCACCTGCTAAATCGATTACCTTAATTTTCTCCCCTGTAAAATGGAGATGGTAACGCTGACTTTATATGGTGGCACTGCGTGTTTACTTTGTATCAAGAAAGGATAGCTGCTGTTTGTCTGGGCTGCAGGCCCTGCTGGAGTTGGCCAGGCCCCAGCTGCCCAAAACATGGGCCTGCACAATGGAGCGAGTGAGTTGAGAGTCATAGGAGCATAGAATAATATTGTTCCTGGGGTCTGGCCTGGGCATGATCTCCTAGCAGAACCCCCTGTTTGCCTCTTGTACTCTCCTTCTTTGAGTAGAAGGACAGAGGAGCAGAAGGACCCAAGAGAGCTGCCATGGTGCTGGAGCCACAGGTGAGGTGGTGCCTTCCGGGCAGGGGTTCTGCTTGGTTTTATCCTGGCTTCTCAGGAGGCAGCTGCTCTTCCAGCTCTCAGATACTGGGTGTGGACACCTGTGGGCAGCAGCCCTGATCCCCACTTTCCTCTTTATTATTATTATGCTGAAATATCTGTTAAAAACTTTAGAAAAAATGATTGACCCAAGAGGTCCAAATAATTATATTCCCTGTGCTTAGTTATTTTAGGAGTTGAATTGAATATGATGGAAAATTGACTTTCAAATGTAGCAGCTCTTAGGTATTTTAGGCGAGTGCTGTACAAGTCTGATATGTAGAAAGCCCCAACAGGGCTCAACCGGCCTCCTGCCTTGGATTACCCTGATGCTCACACACAGAACTGTCCCTTGCTGTGCAGAGGAAGGGAATGGGCATAGCTCCTGTATCCATTCCAAGTAGCAGGCATTTCCATAATCAGACATATTATTATTAAATTACAAATAGCCTTGCCTGGGACCCAGACACCTGAAAGAAAGGCTTGGTGTTGATCTCCAGGCCTCAGTGGTCAGTGCGAGCCAGCATAGTCACTTTCCCACCAATCCTTGCTCCTTTTTCCAAGCGTTTGGGCTCCTGCTTAATTCTCTACCATCAGAACCTCTTCCCCCTGCTCTCCGCTTCTTGTGAGCTCCATCTTTAGTCACTGCCTCCTCCCCACCCCTAGCAATCCACTGTTAACAGGGCAGTGGGAAGTTGGCAACCATAAAGTATTTTGTAAAGCGCTATTTTTTGACTCTGTGCTTAATTGTTGTTGAGGTTTGGGTTGTGTCACAGTCTTTTCTTGTTTGGAAAAGATCCCTTTTATTGCAGGAGTTCTAGAGATCACTTGGACTCCGGGCCTTTGGACATGTCCAAATGTCAAAGCCGGAACTGGAATACTGGAATGGTTTCTCCGTGACCCTTTTAAATCCTTTCCTCCTCAAATTGGATTTTTGTTGTGTTTGGGTTAGTACAGCATGCAGCTGCAGATAGGGCTGTTGTGAAATATCAGGTGTATATTTTCAGAGGCGTTAGCCCTGGCTGTGACCCAGCTCTGGGGTAGGAAGCTTGTACACAAGGCAGACTTTACAAATGAAGGGAACAGAAAACAACCCCCTGACAAATGACAAGACAGTTATTTTTCAGGGGGAGGAGAGGTTGCAAGTGTGCCTGATGTTTTTTAAAGCTCTTAATTATTAATCTTGTCTTAAGACGTACGGACAGAGCCATTAATGTGTCAATGCAAGCCTGGGAAATGGATGGTTATTGTCTATCTTTAAACTGTGCTTAGTACTCAAATGTGTCTGTAATGCATGCAGAAAGCCAGCTTCATCACACTCCCTCAAGGCTTTGCAGGAAAACAATTCATCCTTCCATTCATTTTCTTCCCTTCTCTCCTCCCTCGTCGTCCTCCTCCTCCTCCTCAGTCTTGACCCTCCGTGTCTAGTCCTACTGCTAATTGATAAATATTCCTGTTGGCCATCTCACCGCTGCCTAGCAGGTACAGAAGAAATGGAGTGTCCAATTGTACCATGGAAACATCTCAAAATGAGTTTCTAGCCTTCACTGACTATGCAGCTCATCACAGTGAGTGTGGCAGTTTAAATCATCGTACACCCGGGGATGTTCATTTGGTTTTACTAAAACCTTAATTTTAACGACCTGAAGTCAAGGCTGTTGTCGGAGAGCTCCACGGTCTACTCGATGAGCGGATTCATCTGCCTCTGCTCTGTGTATACGCCTCATGCAGGAGTAACAAGGCCATGATACGTCTTTACCGAAATCTTGGATCCTGTTCCTCATGACATAATCTCCCATGAGCTAGGAAAGTGGGTCAGCAGAGAATGTTATGGAGTGCACACCTGTTCTGAGGGTAACAGGCGAAAGGTAGTTAACAGTGTTTCATTGTCATCCCGGGGCAATGGAATAGGTCACACTTGGCAGGAGCTGGATCTGGGCCTGGAGCTACTTGACATTTTTATGTGACAAGTTAGAGTGTGAGATAGTCGCAAAGGGTCTGTGCTTTTAGGTGAGACTGAGGCACCATCTTGATAGATTGGTGTTTTTAATCTGTGCTTAGCTGTGGTCAGAGAGGTTGGACAGGGAAACTAAGGCAACGAAAGCAACCATAGTTGTGGTAATTCAGACTCCTGGCAATGGAAGCTGTGAAAATGGGGTTGGTGAGGGGTAGGGATGCGGTTTGTGAAAAACAGGAACAGGAAGTGGAGTACTGTGGAGAAGTGATTTTATAGAATCTGCCTATAAATTCTTGGGTTCATTCATTGAGATTTTTATTTTCATCCATTTATTTATTACTAATTGATAGATTAATTGGGGATAGGTGTGTGTGTGTGTGTGTGTGTGTGTGTGTGTGTGTGTGTGTGAGCGCGCGTGCTCGGACAAGCATGCATGTAAGGTCAGAGGTGATCCTGGGCATCTTCCACCATTGCTCTCCATTATTTTTCTTTATTTTTGACAGTTTTAATCATAGCTGCAGAGTATTGAAATTATGCTAACCTCCTGTTCCTTCCAGCATTACCCTTCCTTTCCCTCTAAACTGGTTCCCATCTAGTCTTCTGCTGGCTACAGAATCAGATAAAACGACATCCTCGACTTCAGCCCTATCAACAGTCGTCAGTTCCTTAGGATGGATAAGGCTTCGTGGGAACACCTCTCAGTGATCAGGAGTTGAAGGACTTGTGCAGACCAGCATAGCTGCTTTGTGTTCATAGCTGCTGTGTCAGCATCATATGTGGATGGGAGAGCCTTTTACATGTTTACATTTATACCCACAGACTTGCTCTCCGTTTTGGGCACAGAAGCTCCTTTTTGCAGAAGGCAGTGGTTAATGCAGGCAGTGCTATCTGGTCAGAGTTCCGAGAATAAGTGGTAATGGGCACTCAGCCTTAAATGGGTCACCCATGTCTTCCCCAGCCTAGGGAACATTGCAGAAGAGAGGGCAGAAGGAATTTAAGAGCGGAGGCTGGGTGTGGTGGTGCATTCCTCTGCACTAGCAAAGCGGAGCAGGTTAGATCTCTGTGAGCTCCAGAATATCTGGGGCTACACCGTGAGACCATCTTCCCTCTCCCCGCAGAGAACTTAAGAGAATGAAGAAGAGTGTCATGAAATGATACCTTAATTTTGAGACAAGATCTCTCACTAAATGCAGAGCCCACTGACAGGCTAGACGCCCTAGCAAGTCCCAGGCATCTGTCTGTCTCTTTATACCCTGCCTCCCCCAAGGCACTGGGGTTCTAGAATGTGCTGCGCCCCCCCAGCCCCTTTTTAAAAAGATGTGTGTGTGTGTGTGTGTGTGTGTATCAGGTCCTCGTGTCCTCATGCTGATACAGGAAGCACTTTAAGCACCTGAGCCATTTCCCGGGCTCAGTCATCAATGTTCTGAGTGACATCTTTGTCCGTGACTCGGACGTCACCTTGAAGAAAGCAATGGACAAGATGGAGTTTCTTACCAGAATGAAGTGCTGGTCTGAGAAAGGATGCTCTGAAGGTTGGGGGTCAGGAGAATGGTGCTCCTTCCATCCAGAATGAGAGGTCTGGGAAGGAAGAAAGCCATGGTAGTGGTTGGTCCTCAGTCTCTTAATGGACGCTGTGTTCTTGATGCACCTCCCAGCGATGAGGAAGAATGAGAGATAAAGGAGTGAAGGCTAAACTTGGAAAATACAGACTGATCAATTGGTGGCACCGTATCAAAGCTCCAGTTGCGACCCCCATAGGAGGTCACAGATATCCTGCCTATCTAATATTTATATTTCAACTTGTAACTGTAGCAAAATGACAGTTAAGAAATAGTAACAAGGCTCTAGGAACTGTATTATGGGGGTCACAGCATTAGGAAGGTTGAGGACCACTGATCAGGATCCCATGAGCTTGAGAGGTGACTCAGCGGATGGCCTGGCGTGCCCACCGAAGGAGAAAGGGTACAGGGCCCATTGCTAGGAACAGCGTTAGGCTAGGAATTCGATTACAGCCAGGTTGCCAGTCGTTGCTCAGTCTAGGAGTGTGTGGATGGAGGCAGCTTCGTGAGCCTTAGAGCTGGAGTCACGTCAAGGGAGCCTGGCACAGTGAGAGTCTTGATACGGAAAGAAAACCAAACGAGTAAGGCCCAAGCAGTTCACGAGGTCATCTCTGCATGCTTTTGTGAGCGTGGTGGGAATTTCAAGGTTTAGAGCAGTGTGTCCAGAGGAGAGCATTTAAAGACTTTTATGTGTTGGAAGATAGGGAGCTATCACAGGAATACGAAGAAAGAAACATACAAACAAGGAAAGCCAAACTCCTCAGAATGTGGGCCAGAACCTTAGAGTGGGACAGGAGAATTTACTTCTAAAGGCTCATCCTGCCACCATGAATATTGATTTTCCTAGCTTCATTAGGCTAATATCTCCTTACTTGTAAATACAGAAATTTGACAAGGGACCAAGAAAGCTATAATTTAAAAAAATCTGTGATTATGAGTTATGATATTAACTATCATTTTAACCCACTGAAAGTTTAAAAAGTCTAAGTCTGGTGGTGGATGTGTATCTAGTGAACTACTTATACACAGAACTGATCTAAACTAAGATTTTTGTTTATTTGTTTGTTTTAGACTAAACTGCTTACTGACCCAAACATAAAAACATTTACAAAATAACAAGGAGTGCTGGGAAGACAGTTCAGTCAGGGAGGAGCTGAAGACCTGATTCCATCCCAGTGTGCTGCCAAGCACTCTTCAGTCCAGAGCTGGGGAGACAGAGGAGAGAAGGGTCCCCAGGGCGTCCTTGCTATATAGCCAAGCCTTATAGGTGAGCATCAGGCTAAGGAGAGACTAGTTTCAAAACACAGAGGGGGAAGAGGGAAGCTCTTTTGGAGTGATCCTGGAGCTGGTCTACAGGCACACACGCGTGCACACATGCAGGACAGCTGACACCCCCACCCCTGCATATACACATTCACACACACCAAAAATAAGGATTATAAGATACAAGCCAGGACTCCATCTCTTGTGAGACTTACTGCTTGTGCTCTTTGGTGCTCTGTGTTTGTTTTTCCTGATTCAGTGGCTTAGGGTGACATAAGCTTTCCTGGGACAGTAGGTTTCCCAACACCTTTGTCTGCCCTTCAGGGATTTCAGATAACGGGGAGTACCAATTGACCTTCTGTATCGTGCTCCCTCTTGCTGCCCCAGTGCTGAGCAGACTGGACGCAAATGTGTCCGCAGAGATTAGATATCCCAGTGGCCACCCTGCACTTCTGTGCTCCAAAGCTATCTCGGGCATCAGCCGGCTCCCTCTGGTTTATCGGAGCCCAGTACAGACAGATAACATCCTTGCCATGTGACCCTGACCTTTGTCAACCTTTGTTAAGGCTTCATGTGAAGTCAGGCCTAATGTTTGTAAACAGGATGTAATTAAGGATGGGAACTGACAGGGTCTGACATTAAGACAATGCAGAGCTGGCAGGGGACAGTCTGTGAGATGGCAGTTTGCATTGTGTTCTAAGTGCCGTCGCAGTAATTAGTGTCCTCTGTCTGGAGGAAGTTCACTCAACTTGGATTAATCTGTCCCAGCACGGAGGCCATCCTTGGCAGGGCAAGTGTTTCCTCTGATAAACCTTAGTGTGGGGATGAGAAAGAAAGCAGAGGCTCAGAAGCAAACCTGAGAAAGTCAAGATGGCTGCTGACAGGTGCTGCCTGAGAATTAGAAACAGGAAATCGGGGGTAAAAGTCTCCCTTCCCCGGTTCTAAATCACAAGGTGAATGGGCTGGTTTGCTGGCCCATTGGTCAGCATTCCAGTCACCAGGGTGTGCCGGTCTGATGCCTTGCGATATGTGTACAGAAAAAGCCCAAGAAGAAACTCCTTGTTTGACCTTAATTAGCCCCAAGTGTGTTACAGATCAGTGTGTGGTGTAGGAGGAGTTTGGTTTGGGATTTTGATTTGTATGTAATTGATCCAAAGAGACTGAACCGCTTCATAGGAAGAGAGTGGAGAATCTTCCTATAAAGTAGGTAGTTAGTGCTGTACTAAGGGAAAAAAGAGATGTTGAGCTGAAAACATGTGGACCTGACCTGGTCAGATAGACTACTGTCTTTCGGGTTGTTTGGATCCTCACTGACCCTTGGATATAGTTATCTGTTTCAGGCTAACAGGTACTGTTACTAATAGCAACTTACACAACAGTCAGAAAATGTGGGAATGACCGGAGTCTCCACCAGCAGATGAACCTGTAAAAATATGGTGTGAGCGTGCCAATGGGTGCTAGACAACCTCACAAGGAGGAGATTTGAGACTCATGTCCCAGCGTAATGGGCATGTTAAATGACATACGCCAGATGCAAAGGGCTTAGTAATAACCGACTTAACATAGATAAGATGCCTATAGTCAATAGAGAGATAGAGACAATCAGTAGAACAGGGAGTGACTACAAGGAGGTTCAGGGGTGGGGGAGGTAAATTCAAGTTTAATTAAAGTGTAGACTTTCAGTTTATTGTAATAGAAACATCCTGGAGATTGGTGTTGGTGATTGTTAGACACTCATGAGAGCGTATGTAATGTGTCCGAACTGTACACTTACAATCACTCAAATAGCAGATTTCATCTGATGTATATTTTGGCCCAATTAAAAACATTAAGATGTTGCATAAGAAGACTCTTCAGGTCATATTGGAGACTCGGGGCTCCTGAGCCTTAATAATCAAGAAAATCTACACAGAGGCATCAGGAGTTAGTGAAGAAATCCCCTCCCAGCTTATGGTCCACTAACTTTTCAAGGATTCGTTTTGTGTGTGTGTGTGTGTGTGTGTGTGTGTGTGTGTGTGTGTGTGTGTGTGTGTACAGGTGTCATGGGGACCAGAAGAGGGCATTAGATTCCCCAAAACTGGAGTGATAGATGGTTATGAGCCTTCTGACCTGGGGTCAATACTCCAGCCTTATACAAAAGCAGCAGGCCCCTTAGCAACCCTTAGCCTCTAACTTTCTAAATAAGTTTTATTGTTTGCCTAGGGGACCCCCCCATGATGAAACATATTAGTAGCAGTTATTTCTGGCATTTATCTGAGTGCAGAACTTAGCGACTATTTCTTGAACTTATTTTGTAAGTTTCTAAAGGGGTTTATTTGCACGAGACTCTTGTGAATCTTTTCAGCTGTGTCACTTTCTCATAACCGAACACAGGCAGGATGGCTACAGGTTGTAACTAAAGCTCAGACCAAGCACTTCCATGGAGGCATTGATTTTTTCCATTGAGGTCAGTAACTGTTTTTAAAGCTTCCTGATTATCAGTGAATTGCAATAAAAGACACCCTGCAATTCCCAGCAACAGAAGGTCTAGAGTCAGTGACTGAAGTATGCTTAGGAATAAGTATTTATTTAAGGAAAATTAGTTTATCTTTGTAGCTTCACGACATATAAATCAATGCTCTAGCAAAAGGCTCGACTGAAGCAACCTGAGGAAAGAGGGATTTCAGTTTGACTCGTGGTTTACTGGGAAGCGGCGTGGGAAGCCGGAGAGCTGTGTGAGCTGGCTGGACGCTTGCATACAGAGCTGGGAAGTGGAGAGAGAAGGCTGCTGGTTGTGGGTGCTCAGCTCATGGTCTCCTTTTTATTCCATCTGGAACCCCAGCCCGCAGGACGGTGCCACCCACATCTAGGGAAGGTCTCCCCTTCTCAGTTAAACTACTCTGCAAACCCCCTCACAGACACGTCTTCAGGGATTCTAAATTCTGTCAGGCTGACAATGAAAACCACGGATCACACGTAGTCTTCCTCAAATGAGGAGATGCTGCTACACGTGAGAGGTTTGTCACTTGACTAATTTACATCCCCATTATGAACCTACTTCCGGGGCTGACAGGGTGGCAAACGTGTGCACATAGACGTTTCTTTGGCTCAGCAACACAGTGAGGAGCTTAAACTTGAGAAAATCGCTCCTGTCTTCTTCACCCAACACCTTTCTATGAAATAAAATGTACTATCAATTTTTCTCACGTCACCAGGCAAGTGGCTAATGAGGAGAAGGAAGGAAGGAAGCAAGGAAGAGGAGAGCAAGTGGCAGCAGGGTAATTTTGGCATTGTCTTTTTTGGGTCTAACCATCGTATTCAAAGTCTACAGAGAGCCGCGGGAGGGGGCGTCATTCTAGAACCTGTCCATTCCTCCCAAGCAACTGTCATTTATTGTGTGCCTGCAATGCTCACAGTTTGATTTCTCCTGGTTTTTAACCCTAAGTCTCAACAATCCCTGGAAATAATCACCTTCTCCACGGACCAAATGTAGACTGAAGAAGCTGAGCGCTTCCTCGTAGTCACTGGGAAATGTCAGGGTTGAGTTTGAAACTGAAACTTTGGCTGCAATGGTAGAACGTAATTTTTGGATGAAAATAAAAGAAAGCCCCCACAGAATTTTTTCTTTTGCTACCTCTTTCTCCCGAAAAGCAGCACCCCCATAGCAAGAAAGTTAATATAAAACATGATGATGGATTCCCTAGTAGGAGGGAGAGCTGTGTGCCTTTAAATAGCTGCACAGGCACGTACAAGGTACCAGCCTCCATCGCCCGGACGTAGACACTATGTCCAAAGGAAAGATAATGGTTAGCAAATTAATTTGGCAATGGATTAAGTTTTTGTTGTCCCAGTTAAGTCTCCCATCTTCCCACACATGTTTATGAGCTGTATTTTAGAGCATTGTTCATTTGAGAATTTAGTACTCTGAGGAGATAGATCTTCCCAGAAGCTACGTCTGCGCCCCCTCGTGCTGGAGGGACCATGTTAACCTGAACGATAGATAGGGAAGAGACCTCGCCAACAGTTCCTGTTACAACCTCTATGACCGAGACATTTAAAATCTTATCCAGATGACTCAGAGGGATGCATCCTGTATCCCAAGCAACAGAGAAGACATTCATTGCCTTGTTGTTAAGGGGCTAAACTTATCTCTAAGCTGATTCCAGGAGCCAACCGAGAGGTTGGGCATGCGATCTCAAGAGGAAACAGCTGTCCACCTGCCCTGACTTAGAAGAGAGAGGCAGACTTAATTCACTGTCCACAGTTGGAGTCACCAGCAAATTAAGACCACGTAACTCCACTGAATCCACGAAACCTTTCTCACCAAATGTGGTCCTGTCTTTCCAGAAAGCATTTCCACACCCCTGTAGGATAGTATCATTTGTCAACTGCTGGGTAAGAGTAGGAGAAACAGAGAACATCTCATAGAAATAACTGTGATGCTTAAACAGTGTGTGTGTGTGTGTGTGTGTGTGTGTGTGTGTGTAACAGGAATGGGGGTGGATCAAAACCAGCCTTAGCAGAGCATATAAGGTTTTTTAAAGATAGGTAAATCATTTTCTTTTTAAATGAAATTCTGTCTGACGGCATGAAATATGAACAGTAATTAAATGCACAGTCTGTGGGCCTTCTACACTTTAAAGCGCTTTGTTAAAAGGAAAAAAAAAAAGAAAGAAGAAAAAAAAAACCAAGAAAGAGAGTACTCACCTCAGACAGGCCAATTACCTAAGAATGATGAAGTTAAGAGCAAAGTCGCTAAATTTCTTTACTTGAGTGATCACAACGTCAGCCCACGATTAGTCCCCATGGCACCAGCAGGGATGTGGCTGGGACACTTCCACTGGAAGACTTCAAATAGTCATTTCCTCGGTTAGAATAAAATCTGACTGCACTAAATAGACAGTTTTTAATCTCAATTGGACATCTGAAGATTTCTCAAGCTGCTGTTGGCTGCAGCAGAAACAAATTTTTCTGCTTTGTTGATTAAACCAGTGGTCTCCACAACTGCTTATCGGCCCGCAACGAGCTGTTCTTTTTAATTAAAATTGAGCCACCACGAGAGAGCAATTATCAGCTGGTAATTACTGTGCTCTTCAGAACAGCAACATTCTGCCTTTCATTCCAATTATATAATGGACAAGTGGCTTTTTGATCTTCAAATTAGTGAGCTCTTGTCCTCCTTGTTTGGAGGCAGAATTGGCAGGTTAATGATGGCCTGTGGGGGCACTCTTTCCTCTGACTGATGTGCGGCTGGGCTGCCTGCGAAGGTGGCAGTGCGAGGATTCCAAACACCATTGGTCCACCCTGGTGATAACGATGGACAGAGACTTGTTTGCAAATGATTTTGATGAAGAGGAGAAACGTGCCCACATATAGCTTCCAAATGGCTCCATTTGCATCCTTCTCTTATCCTATGGCTGGAATTGACCAGTGAAGAAGGTACCTTGTAAATGTTATCACTGTCAGTGTGCGTGCACACACACACACACACATACACACACACACACACACACACGTGCACACACACTACACAAACACAATACGCACACATAATACATATACACATACAACACGTATACAATGCACACAACACACACATAATATACATACACACAACACATATGCAATATACACAACACACATATAATATACATACACACAACACATATGCAATGTACACAACACACAATGCACATATATACATGACACATGCGATGTACACAACACACACATAATACACATACATATTACATATACAATGCACACAACACACACCATACACATACTACACATACACAATGCATATAACACACACATAATAAACACACACATTATACATACACACACAATGCACATACAATACACACATACACGCACACACTATATATACACACAGAATTATTATCTAAGGTGATTGGCCTTGTTAACTACTTTGATTGTAGCAATCATTTTACAATATGTATGAAGGCCAGAGCATCCGCCTTGGTCTGCCTTGGATGTATGCACTTTCTGTTTTTCACTTACAGCTGAATAAAGCTAAGAAGAAACCCCTAAGAGCTGGAATTTTGTGATGCTCTGGTATGTCACTGCATATTAGTTCATGTCACCACAACAGGAAAGGATGGGCAGGTTCATTTTCTCTCAAGCTTTCAGTGGGCTGTGGCCCATAGAGAGGCTGTGGCTTGTACAGCAGAGGCTTCTCTTCTTATGATGAGTCAGGAAGCAGAGAGAGCGGGCTAGAACCAGGGGCTGGTTCAAGCCCCTTCCCTATTGCCCTACTTGTAGAAATTAGATATTACCTCTTAAAGATTCCATAGCCTTCAAAATAATACCATAAAGTATCTGGGGATAATCTACACTCAAACCATAATACAATGTAAGGGCAAAAACTAATATCACCCATGGGCAAAACAAAAACAAAAACAAAAAACAAAAACAAAACAAACCAACCAAAAAAACAAAACAAAACAAAACAAAACGAAAAAAAACAAAACCAAAAAAACCCCAAAAAACCTCTTCCAGGATATTCTGGGGTATCATACACTCTGGATCTAATGGAATCTGAATTGTTACTACTGTATGAGCATGGCCACATCTGGTGTAAAGGAGGAGGCCGTATGTAGAAGAACTTGGTTGGTTGTTTCTCTGTGGCCACTCCACTGTTCACAGCAGAGGGGCGTTTGCCGTGGCACCAACCATTCACTGTCTACAGATAAAGGAATTTTGATGTAGCCAGTCAGTGATGCTGGTGGTGGGAATGGGAGAGTGTGGTTAAATTTGGGGGTCACAAATCACCTTATGGACGGGCTTCCTTTAATTGACACACGTACAACAGGAAACGTTGGATCTCTGAATTTAAAATCTAGATCACTGGTGAGAATGCCTTTCATTCACCTACCTGTCTCACCCTGGGGCAGGCCCCATAAGTCTTAACATGAGTGCAGCTAGGCTGGGATGATCCTGTTGGCTTCAGCTAAAGCCAGATACTGTAATATGAATGAAATTGGAGTTTATGAGTGTGGAATCTGGCTTGTGAGTTCTTTAAACAGTATTGCATAAAACACAAAGCGCAGCTGAACGATCGTTAGGTGCACCTAACGGCCATTGTGTAATCTTTTCCTTAGTAGTTCTAGGGGCAGAACTCAAGCTGGGGCATTTGCCTGGCACGCATGCTTTGGGGCTACATCATCAGCTCAAATTAAACCTTTAAGATGAACAAAATCCAGTCTCTTTCTGCGGACTAGAGCAATCGAGTAGGTGAAGAGTATAGCTACCTATGTGCCAGGTACATCGGCGAATGCAGCTCTCCAGTGGGTGTGTACCGTTGTGCTGCAGCCTGCTGGCTTTAGTACCATGATGGAGTCAGAACCCTAGGTGGATTTAGGTGAGCTTGGTAGGATCAAGGTGCCTTCTCAGTCAGTCTCCAATAGGACGGAGGGGCAAATCCAGGCAAACTTTGCAAAGCTCTGTGCAGTCGTTCAACTTTGAAGAGGGGCTGTTTTTAGCCCTTCTATCCACTTTTCCCTGAGACATCTCAAACAGCATAGACCTTTGATTTCTTTTCAAAGATGCTCCCAAGCTTCCAGTGATTAAGAAACACGTGGGGGCTCATCTTTAGTGTGACTAAATGTGAGGCTATTCAGTACAGAGTTTGAAACAGACTTTTACATATTGAAACAATTGATACGATCATAAGAACGATATTCACCACCGTGCCTCATTAGCTCTACAGTCCATTCGACAGCGTTCCTAGGTGATGCTGGGAAACCTCACACTTTCCCCTGCCAATACAAATACATATAGTTCGCCCATGAACTGAAGCTTTGGAACCAGATGGGGAAAATAAGCTTAGGTGTGCCTCTTTTTTTTTCTAAACTGCTAAAGGTTTTAAAGAAATATTCCACATAACTATTTTTGCATTCGCCAGTGGGCCAGGCAGTCTTTGCAAAGGCTGCGTAGACATATGAGTCTGAGCTGTACATCTGTTAAAATGGAAACTCTGATTGATATATAAGTTATATTTCTTGAAATGTGTCAGGCTAGGAGGGTAAAGAAGCTTAGGGGAGAAAATTAAGGTCCCCTTTCTCTTTGTAAGCCTAAAAGAATGCTTTCTGGCTTTTTTTTCTTTTTTAATTAATGAGACTCAGGGTTGGTTGCCTTTCAGACATCGTAGTGTTCCAAATCTCTTCAAACATGTATATTTTGTGATTTTCTAAACTATGCAGACAACCTTAGCTTGCTGCTGGCTGGCCTTTGTGCCGTGGTTGTCAGAGTCTAGCCAGGCCGCTTTTGTTTTCACTGTCAAGCCAGTGGCACCGGAGGGAGAAGGGTATGATCGGGCACTCCTCAGTGTTGTGAGAGGGCAGAGGAATTCGTAGGAAGAACGAGGGCTTCACATTGCAGTTTTACTGCTTTCAAGTGTGGACTTGGTCTGGTTACTCAGCACCTACAAGTACCAGTTCGATCTACTTTAAAGTAGGAAGTTGACCGTGACCTCGAAAAGCTGTGTGGGGAGTTAGAATTCTGTATTAATGCAGGCCAGTGCATTAATATCTTGTACTCATTTCTAATTAATTCTCACTCTGGTAAGTACTCTAAGTAGCACACTCAACATACTGTGGATACTGTCATTGTGAATATTCTCAGGTCCCTTGATTTGCAGTGTTTCTTCTTTTATACTGTATTTGAGGTCAAAACACAAGTATTTGGGGGCAGGAACTGGAGAGATGGCTCAGTGGTTAAAGGCACTTGCTGCTTTTGTAGTGGACCGAGACTTCATTCTTAGCATGGAATATATTAACTCACAACCATCTGCAACTCCAGTTGCAGGGGATCCAGCATCCTTCTCTGACTTCCACAGACATACAAACAACAACAACAACAACACACACACACACACATACATACATACACACATATACATACATACACATACACACACCCTAAAAAACCCAAACTCAGAAGTATTTAAAAAAAACCAGTCAATAATAGATGTATTTGAAGTAAGTGTAAGTATATTTTTCTTTATAAAAAACACTTGAAAGTGTCTGGTTAGGTGTGGTGGTGCACATCCGTCATCTCAGTCAACAAGGAGGCTGAGGTAGGATGCTTGCAGACTAGCCTGTGCTACACGGTAAGTTTAAGAGCCCTTTGGCTGTGGAGCAAGATCCTATCTCAGACAACTAGAGAACAAAACAGATATGAAAGTATGCTAGGGCAAGCAGCCATGTCTCGCCCAGATCTGTGGGCATACTTGTCTATACTTAATTTTTTTTTTCCTAAAGAGAAAGTGCTTCTAGGATGTGAAACCTTAAAGTCACTTCCATCACTGGAAAACCAAGCTCCTTTTGTGAAAAGTCCACATCCTCATCGCCATGTGACTGGGAAGAAGACAGGATGGGAAGTCTTGAGATCATCACCCTCTTACTTATTGAGCATCCCTGGGAAATTGTTGAGGATTTCTGAATCTTATATAAAAGGATGCTTCAGGGTTCTTTGGTTTCAACCAGCATAAACACTCTAGGCTAAGTCGGGCAAACGAAAATTTAGTGGAACAGAACAGGAAGCCCAGCATGGAAGGGTTAGAGGACCAGACTAGGTGATGGGGGAGGGTGAATTAAATTTGGCATTTCTAAGAAGTTGGGGACACCAGACTGTTTGTAGGAACAAAGCTGATCTGGATTGAACTACCAAAATGAAACCTTCTAAATATCACTGGCATCCTTGTTGTTCTTCTGTATAAGGTCAAATTGCTAGTGATTGGCCCGATTTCTCTAGCGTACCTACAGATAGGGAAGGATGGGCTTTGACTGTCTCCTTTGTCCATGTCCTGTGAGTAATAGGCCAGAACCCTCAAAGGAAATTAGAACCGTTTAGGAAAAGGAAGTAGGCCATGGGCTACATGAGAACAATGGATGTTCGCGACAATGAGGACCATAAATAATGCTGCTTTTCCCACAATTGGTGACTATCACATCACATGATAGACGGGGGAACACTAAGGCAAGTCAGATGCCCCGAGTGGCACTGCTATCTGCTATTGCTTGTAGATATGGAGGCTCTAATACGTGGATGTAACCCTTGACAGAGCTGGCCATCCATCCCATTGTGTAGTTATTCCAGGGTTATTTTTTCCTGAAGTATAACCACAACTAACTAACTAAATAGAATTACAGTTTCCTGCTGAAAATCTCTGCTTCATTCTCTACTTCAGGATTAGAAAAACCTTAAAGTGTACATCACAAATGAGTAATACCTGGGGGGTTAGATATAGAATAATGAAAATTGCTAAGTGGCTAACTTCCTCACTGAAAGTCTTGTCAGTGGTGTGTCTGGGGATGCGGTCTGTTACTGACAACAGACTGGCTGGCTGAGCTAGGTGTAGTAAGAGGACTTGGCAGATGAGGCCCTCGGGCTGCTCTGTCTATGTCATTCAGAGAAGTCCTCTACAGTCTCTCATAGGCATGGCCTTTTCAAGAGACTTTCGAGTTCTGTTTTCTGCTTTTCTTCTTCGTCTTTCCTCTTCTCCTTTTCCATCTCTTTTCTCCTCTACCTCCTCCTCTTCTTTTCTTATTCACTTTTAGGCCTATCTATCTATCTATCTATCTATCTATCTATCTATCTATCTATATCTATCTATCTATCTATCTATTTTGTATGTGTGTGTATGTGGTGTGTGTGTATGTGGTGTATGTGTGTGTGTGTATGTGTGTGTGTATGTGTGTGTGTGTATGTGGTGTGTGTGTGTGTGTATGTGGTGTGTGTGTGTGTATGTGTGTGTGTGTGTGTGTAGATAGGTAGGCATGTGAATACCATGGCACACATGTGGAGGCCAAAGGACAACTTTTGAAAGTTGGTTTCTCCTTTCATACCTTTGGTCCCAGGGATCAAATTCAGCTTGTCAGCCTTGGTAGCAGGTGTGCTTTTCTGCAAAGCCATCTTACTGACCACTTCTTCATCACCTCGTCCCCTTTCTTTCCATTTTTCTTCCTTCCTTTCATCGCTTTCTCTCTCCTCTCATCCTTCTCGCTTTTACTCTACCTTTCCTTGCAAGAGATCCAGCCGAGGCCTTGAAGCATATTTGGCCATCACAAAGCCACACCTCTAGTCCTCTGCTTTTATTAGTTGGGAGTATCAAATATTAAGTGAAATATCATTGTATCTTGAGCGATTAGGTAGCCTCTTCTTTTAAAATTCTTAGGTCTATTTTTTGATCTTTGGCTGAGATACAAGAAGCACAGAGTCTTTTCATGTTCATAAACTACAGAGTCCTGCAGAGTGAGGTGCTCTGTGTAGTCGTGTGTGCCTATGTAGACCAACACAGACTCATAGAGACCTGGGTTCTATTCTTGAGTATCCAGGGTTACTCAGCTATTGTCAGAAATAGAGTATATCTCCAGTATTCCGTCCTTGATGCACATTTCTATTGATGCTTGATGGGCCTGGAAGTGTAGACATTTAGAGGAATTAGATACATTCCTGAAGATGCACTGAGTGGATGACAGTCTGGAAGATGATCAAATAATATTCTCTGTTTCAACTAAGAATAAATTGGTCTTCATTGAACTATTAGAAATTCTATTTGGTCCCACTAGAATTTTGATATATGAGTCAAAGAGATTCATTTATAGAGCTAGAATCAGCTCTGTTTTTTTAATAAGCAACGTGTCATACAGCATTGTATTACTCATGTAGGTGGATAATTAAATATGGTATCTAATCATTTAAAACTGCTTTTATATTGGAAGAATTCCATTAAATTTTGAAAGCTTTCTTTACAATTGTATAACTGCCTAGAAATTTAAGCCCTCTGAGATGGATTAATGCAGAAAATGTTAGCTGTCTCAGATTTGTTTCTATCTCCTGGTAAAGGGATACTAATAATACTATCTGTACAAATTAAGTGTTTGGAGAAGAATCACTCTTGATCATGTTACTAAGAAACAAGTGTCTATTAGGAGGTATACTTAATTTCCATGCTGAATTCAGTTTTTCTATATTTATTTTAAAAATAGTTTATCTGTTCAGACAAGAGCAGATTTCATCTGTAGTTTATTTGTAATTTATATAAATTAATTAATACTTTTTAGTTTAATAATTCAAATTTTATAGAAATTATTAGGAAGAAAAAGTATTTCATCACTGTTGTACAATACCTGGGTAAATAACACTGATGGCTTTTATTGTGAAATGTTACATCTGGGCTAGTTTCACATTCCGGCATAAATTTCTAGTAGCATTGACTGGTAGATTCTTATGATATATGTATTTGTATATATATTAAAAGTTTAATTATTAAAAATGTATATGCATAGTTTATAAATATGTATATTTTAATAACTTAGTTTTACACACACATATAAATTTCTAAAACTGACTTTTCAGTGTGTGGTATATGTGTGCATGTTCCCGTGAGTGTGCACACATGTATATGCATGTGGAGCCCTGGGGTAGATATTAGGTGTTCTTCCTGTCACTGTCCACATTTAAGTTTGAAACAAGTTCTCGCAGTGAATCTGAGTTTCATTCCTTGATCTGGGAAGACTGGCCAGGGAGCTTCAGGGTCTCCACACTAGGATTACAAACATGTACCACTAACTTTTATGTGGGTAAGAGGTTTGAACTCCAATCCTGGTGATTGCATGCCAAGCCCTTTATCAACCACTGTACCTCAGTCCTTCTAATATTTTATACAATCATTTTAAACCTTATTACAGTATCCTACTATTATATTATTAAATATTTACAAAACTATGAGATATTATTGATTAAATGCAGTTCCCTCTGGGAAACTCTATAGTGTTTTCATAGCTGTTTTCTTTTACTTTTACATTTTTCTTTTTATTAATTTTTCTCTCATACAATACATCCAACTGTAGTTTCTCTTCCCTCCACCCCTCCCAGTACTCCCCAACCTCCCCTTTTCTCCAGATCAACTCCTCCTCAATTTTCCTTCAGAAAAGGGCAGGTCTCCCAGCTACACACCCCAGCATAACAAGATACAATAAGACTGGGCACAGACCCTCACATCAAGGTTAGACAAGGCAACCCAGCAGAAGGAAAAGGGTCCCAAAAGCAGGCAAAAGAACCAGAGACACCCCAACTCCTGCTGTTAGGAGTCCCCCAAACCCCCAAACTGAACAACCATAACATGTGTGCAGAGGACCTAGGGCAGAACCATGCAGGTTCCATGGTTATCCTTCAGTCTCTGTGAGCCCTATGAGCCCTGCTTGTTTGATTCTGTGGGCCATGTTCTCCTGGTGTCCTCAACCCCTCCGCCTTGTGCAATCCCAATTCTTTCTTTCCTTCTTCTGCAGCAGGAGTGGGGATGGGGTGAGGGTGAGGGTGAGGGGGTGGGGGAGCTGTGTTTCCCTGAGCTCCCTCATGTTGGCTGTGGGTCTCTGCATCCGCTCCCATCAGTTGCTGGGGAGGCCTCTCTGATGATGATTGGATTAGGCATTCATCTTTCATGGTTGTTTTCAAAAATAGGATCACTTCTAGAGGTACAGAAAGGGAGGCTAGAAGATCATGGCAAAAGTACTGAACTGAGGCAGCAGTATCATGTCCCAGGATGGTATACTCCCTTTTCCTTGACTATTCACCCCAAAAAAGAACAAAAAAGACTTTTAGTATCCAAACTTTTCTTGCAGTAGAGGCACAGCTTTGCAGCACTATTATGTCCCTGTCACTTTTTAAAATTTTAGTCTTAACTTCTTTTAAGGTAATTAATACTTTAGATATGCTATCATGCTTACCTGAGGTGCCTGCCTGCCTGCCTGTCTGTCTGTCTGTGTGTCTGTCTCTTCTCATCTCTGTCCCTCTTTTCTTTTTACCTTTTCCTGGTTTAAGTTCATTTTTTCACATGTCTTTCAGAAATAGCTCAACTTTAATTTTTATAAAATTATCTTTCTTTGTCCCCTTTTAATTATGTAAAAAAAACTTAGCAATCATGTCTTTACCGCTTTTCTTCTCAATGATAGCACACACACATTCACATCCACTCAGATGTTCATTTCTACAAACACATGGAAGCGTGCTCAGATGCACCATTGCTTCTTTACTTCAGTCCACTTCTTTATATTTTATTATAAATGTGATTTATTCACATTTATCTAGTTGACTGATTTTCTTTTCAGCTCTATCTGCATTGTACATTGCTTAAGTTTAAAAAAATTCATTTAAAAATTTTCTGTGTCTGCTTTTTAACTCGCTAATTCTGCTCTTTTTGAGAAGTTTTGCATCATTTAAAAGTATTTCTTATCAGATTCCTTAGTTACACCCATTTCTCTCTCCTTCTTTGCCCTCTTGTTCATTGTCTTCTGTAGTACATCTTTTTATACACGAACTTACGTTTTGAGGGTTCATCATGAGTATGAAAATTTTCTTTCTCCCTGTGTGGTTCTCCAGCAGTTGTCTGCTGCCACCAAATCTTATAAAACATAGGCAGAGGAGATTTTCCCTCTGTTTAGAAGCTGGCAACGAAATTTTCTTCTTCTGAATATTTGGGGTCAGGGAATACAGGGAATCAGTCAAAAAAATCTACATGTCAAAATTTTGAGTGTATCCATTTCATAAGCAGGTAGATTTTATCTAGACTTTATTTAGACTTACTGAGGGACCACTGGAGTATCTGAAATGAGAAGAAGAGATACCACGAGAACTGTATTTCATTTGGAAAGGATATCCAGGATGTAGGAGCAAAGAGCTTGAGGACTAGAGAGCTGGTGGGCTGCTGAGGAAGCAGCATGCGGAGAAATGATACAGAACTGGATGGGTTGTGGTACCAGGAGCCAAAGGGACAACAAGGTGACTGAGAAATCAGCAATAGCTCTTTTCTGCCAGTGTGTGGGACATAGCAGATCGTCAAGCATGAACAATGGGAAGGGAGGGACGGCACGATGAACATCGGGGGAAGGCTAGTGCGTGGGAAATAGCAGATGAGAGTATGAACCGTGGGAAGAGAGGAATGGTACAGTGAGTGTCAGGGCAAAGTCAGACTGCCAGGGACTAAGGTCTGGAGCGCATGTCCATCTTAACACGTGGAGGGGCTTATAGATGGCTCTTCAGGGAGAATATTGGTGGAAAGGTGAAAAGCAGATGAAGAGTCAGAGTGAATGGAGAAGAAAATCCTTCTAAAGGCCTCTGCATAATTGTGTTTTACGGCCTCTTCGCCTAGTTTACCTGTGTCTCAAAGACGAGTTTTCAATACTCATTAGTATATGCTAAGTACTCATTCCTCTTGGCTTAGACAATGGAGTCAGGGCAAGTTGAGGCCTTTCTTTTAACTATCATATGATTTAGATTTTCCATGGTAGTTCAACCAAAAGTCATCTTGGGATCTAGGAATGAACACGGATGTTGAACTTCGGCCCCCATCCAAGGAGGGCTTTACGGTGAAGATGGAATCAGATGTGAAAGAATTTTGAGTCATTCTGAGGTTATCTCCAGCTAGGAGGGAAATAACCAGTCAGGAAGAGAGCCTGGCACAGGAGACCAGAGCAGCAGCTAGACTGCCGATAACCTTCATGAAGCGCAGCCCTGCCTTAAGGAAGCAAGAGAATGGGCTTCCTGCAAAAACACACGAATCTGACAATTCATCCCACTTCAAATGAATATGGACAAGGAGATTTTTAAATAAGAATGATTGAGTTTTGGAACATGCAAGGAAATTTCTCATTGATACCACAGATATCACAAGTGTTTTACACTAAAGCCTGAGCCAAGGGGTGGTGATAATAATTTCCATACCCATACTCGGTTCTGACATGGGAATGGATTTCCAAAGATGGGCCTGGTATCCCTCTTCAAGGACTCTTCAAGGTTCATGGAGGCAACTAGTCGTCCACAGTATCGAGTTAACTGTTGCCGAGGCCACTGTATTGAAGCCTGCCATCCACGTGTTCTTTGCTCCAGTTTCTTACTTTCTTCTGTATCTTGCTTGGGGAGGCTTCTAAATCCGAAATTCACATCTGTGAAGAGGCCTGAGTGTCCATATTTACCCTTGAAGTTCAAGGATTGCAGTTAGAGTCAGTGGATGCTTGGTAGCCTTATACTGTGTAAGTTCTGTTCTGAAGACTTGACATAGGCTGTTCATGAGATCCTGACATCGGTCCTGTAATGTAGGTTGTGTCTCTTGAGAGGAGAAAAGTCCCAAGTAGCAGACAGCTCCTAGCTTAAGTGGCTGGAACAAATGCCCTTCCTTGTTATGCTGTCTTCCCGAAGGGTGGCCTGGCTAATATCTTAAAACCTGGTTATGTCCTCCAGTTATATCTAAGTAGTGACTGGACTCTCCTCTGCATAGCTTCTGAAATTAGATGGCGTCAGGCACATTGAGGGTGGTATGGCCATAGAAAGAAAACTCAAGCATGTCTGACTACCAATGCATCAAGGTTTGGCCGTGTGCAAGTTCCTTTTTATTTATTGTGACAAGATGTCCAACCAAACTTACAGTCTAAGAATATAATCTATGATAATGGGAGTGTCATGGTGGGAGGACCTCGAGGTGACTGGCCACACTGCGTCTCCATCAGGAAGCAGAGAGCAATGGAATGCTGTGTTTAGCTGGCTCTTTCCTGTTCTTTCGTGTTCCAGCCTGTCGAATCACCTGTGTTAGGGTGGGTCTTCCTCTCTCACTTAACCCAATCTAGATGTTTCCTGAAAGATATGATCACAAGTTTGTCTCTTAGGTAATTCTAGATCTTCACAAGCTGACAATCAGCAGTAACTGTTACTCTCATCTCTAAAAGAAAAGAGCACTAGGAATATTGGAGATTTAATAGGCATGCTCTGGTCTCATGGTTCTCAACCTTCCTCGTGCTGTGACACCCTTAAAACATTTCCTCATGTTGTGGTCACCCAAACCATAAAATTATTTTCATTGCTACCTCATAACTGTAATTTTGCTACTGTTATGAATCATAATGTAAATATCTGTCTTTTCCAATGGCCTAGGTGACCCTTGTGAAAGAGTCTGTCAACTCCAAAGGGGTCATGACCCACACAGTTTGAGAACCATTGGTCTAGTCTTTTTCTCATAGGTGCTATAAATAGTATTTTTTTTTGCAATTGAAAAGCTATTTCTATTCAAGGCTGGTAAGATGGATCTGTGAATAAAGGTTCTTCCTAGGCAGGCCTGCTAACCCCAGTCTGATCCTTGGAAGGATATAAGAGTAGAAGGAGACAATCAGCTCCACAAAATTGGCCTGGGATCTCTACACAAGCACTGTGACATGAGTGACCCCTCCCACCATTACCTAAAACAACCAGGCTCTGATTGGCACTTAGATGGCATAGAGGTAGAATACAGAGTCAAATATTAGCGCAGAATATTAGGATGTGGTGTATTTAAGAGTAATTATAAAAGAATAGATGCGTAAGTCTTATGTGACATCTGCTTTGACATTTCCCATCCAGCCAAACTGCTCCTTCACCCCATCCCCTCCTCCCGTTCACATTTATAGTGTGTTATGATGAGATTCCACTTTTTCCACAATCCAGGCTTATCGAAGCTATAAACCGGTCACATAATTCACAGAAGCTTAAAGATACGTGGAGAACTTGGACAGGGTCCAGGGGAGAGTAATGAAAATGATTAACGGGTTGGAAAACGGTGCTGATGAAGAGGGATGAACAGAGTCAGGATTACTGGTATTGAGAAGGCTTAGAGGTGACTTAATAACTGTCCTCAACTGTGTGAAGGACTATTAAGAGAAGCATGGTGACCAAGTGTCTCTGAAATCCACCTCTTAGGAGAAAAGCAACTGACGTGCAATGGGAAAGGTTTAATCTAGCTGTGTCTCAAGATGGGATTCTACCCCTGAGCCTCCCTGCTGCTGTCTCAGGACTGTCCTCTCTCTCTTTCCTATCGACGCTGTTGAGTTTTAATGAAGACAGTGAAGGTGAAAGGCATGCACTGTGCAGATGAACTTATCAGGAAAGACGCCATCTTCCCCCTAGCCTGTGATGCTCAACTGGGAGCTTAGAGGAATGAGATGTATCAGTCCCCACAGAGGGAACCTTTACAGTGCCGGTGCTTTGGGACATATCACTATCGTCTCCCGATTCTTGTGGTGTAACTGCCTTAAAAGGTTTGTGCTCTCAGTTCATGAAGATGGATGAACAAATTAGATGGCCACAGGGGTGTGTGATAGAACTTCTGTGACGCTTGTATTTATAGACTCTTTGGACTACATGGCCATGTTACTTCCTGAGAGCCATTTCATTTCAGTAGAGTTCCTTGAGGGTGTTGGCAACATTTTATCTGTTTTTTCCCTTAATCATCCCCTCAGTCAGTAGAATTTGTGACGTCACATTCTTACGTAGGCGCTAAAGATCTGAACTCCACTCCTAATGCTCGCATGGCCACAAGCACCTCTCTAGCTCCCAATTTGTTAATTTTAGACATACTTCCTCTGAAAATTTCTGCCTTCCAAAATCCTTCATTGGAAATTATAAGAGAGTAAGACCACCCCAGATTACATGTTATCTTTGGGTAATAAAAATTGGGGCTAATCCACTCGAAGAGTGGAAATAAAACATGAGGCCAAGCACCAGAGAAGCGGGGAGTCTCGAGTCACAACCACGCAGCCTGAAACAGCTGGCAGTCCTCACACCTCATGCGAGAGCTCCATCCCCCTGCATCCTTCTTCAATTTGACACCAACCATCACTGATGATGATGGCTGCACAAATCCATATTCTCTCCCTCCTTTCAAGGCTACTGGGACTTTGACTAATCTAACCTCATGTTACTGTCAGGTTGAACACATTCATTCTGTGTCTCGAAGTGTACACTGGTCAGTCTCTCTCTGGTGCCTTCCCTCTGGGCCATGTTTTGTCACCTTTAAGGAGGCTCTGCCCTGCTGGTCTTCCTCTTGTTATCAACAGCTGACGTTGAGTCTTGCCTTTCGTCCTTGCTGCCAAGCCTCCTTCTCAGATCATCGAATGCCATCACTGCTCGCGCTTGTTCCATGCGCAGTCAGACGCTACTGCAGATTAAGTCATTTTCCAGCCAAGGCGCTTGGTATCAATCCACCCAGCATATATTTAAAACAAAAAAGAAAACCGTGTCAAAGAGTCACACCAGGTTTTGGGATTTTTGTGATTGGTGTGAGATCCTGGCACTGTCTGGGACCCGAGACCGACCTTTTGTGTTCTGTAAGAGATTAAACTTTTCTTGTTTCAGTTTAAAGATGAGAAGAGTAACACCGTGACGTGGTATCGCCTACATATTTAAAATCAGAGTTTAGCAAGTGTGTTACCTGACCAAACGATGGAGGACACCGCACAGTGTAGCTGTCAGCTCTGTGTCTGAGCCTCAGGGCCTGGGAACCAGTGACCCACCCAGTGCTTAACCATTTCTCTGAATGAGTAGGAAGTTGTATGGGATGGCTGGGGGAAAAGAAAAAGTTGCGGGTACTGTCGCTTAGATGCACACTAGTTTTGATGCTTGTTCAAAATGCAGCTTTTCTTGTGTGTTTAAATAAGAAGAGAGAGATAGGCAGTCCTTATAACTCCACCCAACCCTATTGGCACGGTAGCTAGTCTTAGATGACAATGTTAACTCAACATATGTATTAAATAAGTCCAGTGATGTTTTATATTATTCTGTGATTCTTATGACATAATGGTTTCTCACTTAGATTAAGAATACATTTGAAGGTAGAGGTGTTTGTTTTGTTTTATGTCTGATTCAGGATTGAAATTCCAGAACAGTCCTTGGTGGATGTCAAGACCTGACTTTGGCTAAACCAACTTTAATAATGGCTTTGGAACTGGATAAGTAGGGAAAGGAGAAGGAATCCCTTTGTTC
Source organism: Rattus rattus (assembly GCF_011064425.1). NCBI lineage: Eukaryota > Metazoa > Chordata > Mammalia > Rodentia > Muridae > Rattus > Rattus rattus. Next base: position 124,565,252 of record NC_046156.1, on the reverse strand, counting down.
AGGAGGTTCTGCTGTTATACCATTGGCTTGACTGTCCCTGCTACTGGTTCGTTGACAAGGTTGAACTTTGCTTTCCGTGAAGACCCAGTTCTTTCCCTCCAGCTTCCTCTTCCCTGACTGCCGCAGCATAGAAGCAGTCTCGTGGTCATCTACTTTCCACTCTGCATTCACTCATGCTGTCAAGCTATCTCTCACAGTGGCAGGGGTCTTGTCACTGATACCCGGAAACCGAATGCTTGTCTACACTGGGGAAAACGGAGGACAATGGTACTGTACCAAACTTGGATAACTAAAGGGCAAACTAGAGACTATAAAGATACCAGTCCCACACCACATTGTCTTTCTAATATTTAAAGGTGCCCTGGGTATGTTTTACCAAGTTAAGCAAAACTGAGAAAGGGAAGATATAGGCCAATGGATGGAATTATTACCTCCTGAACTTGAAAAACAGCCTTTCCAAAGTTGACCCAGATCAAGGTGATGTGGTGGCCGCTGCACGGTGTGCACTGGGCTCCAGCAGCAGGATGCTCAATTGTCTGTGAAATGGGAAGGTGCAGAAAATGAAACTGTGTTCCATTCCCCTGTTCACTTGAGGCTGTCCCGGTGTTACCACAGTTCTTTTGGGAATCTGACCACTGGCTGGTAACTTAGTGCTCAGAATGCTCCTGAAACACACTTCCCAAATGTTGGCTTGCGGTTCCCCTCAGTCTGCTAGGAGGTTTTTGCTGTTTTGAGGCAAAGTTAGAAAGTGGGTATCCATGATGATAAACTGGTTTTATTCATAGGATTTTTCTCTATTTTGAAGGTATTATTCTGCGTCATGACGCTTTTTCTAGTGTGAGAGATCACCATACGCAGGGACCAATGTGTGCCCTGTGTGGATTTTCTGTGGCTTGCACTTCCTGTGCTTCAAGGCCTTGTTTTGACTTTCTCGCTCTAACTTGAGCATTGCTTCATGTTCACTGGCCACGCAGGCCTCATTCACTTCACAGGGGGCTGTGTTCACAACATTTACAGGAAGGCCGTTCAAGTCGTATTTGATGCTCTTCCCTTTTCTCATACACACTGCACGGTTTTCTCCTAGGCTGGGACCTCGCTTCTCTCTTGGCTGTAATGAACTGTGGTTAACAGGAATGCCTATTCTTTTGATGTCATCAAATCTATGAATATCCATTAAATAATTTCACAGTTTTATGTCTCATGTGTATTTGTAACTTTTTCTTTTTACTGCGTAAAAGTTTTCTTTGTGAAAAAGAAAAATTCCGTCAGCTTTTCGTACTTCCGTCTAATATCGATAGGAGGTTCTCTTGTGTGTGGTACGGGATAGCAATTCAGTCTTTTGACCTCGAGTGACTCACCAATTACTCTTGGCTTGAGTTGTAAAACAGTTCCTCCCCTGCACACTGATCCATGATGTCACCACCATCTCACGCGCGGCAGTTCACAGGACAGTTCACACAAACCACCAGGCTGTTTCTGGGGTCTCCATTCTGGCTGGTTGGTCTATTTCTTTATTCTGATGTCACTCACCCTTTTATTTTTAAACCGTTGCTACCTCTTTAGGATAATTCTGGTTGTGGGTGGAACACATCTCTTCCTCTGACTGTTACAGGCAATTGTTCTTTCCTATGAGTTTTATGATCAGCTGTCAAGTGTCCCAGAAGATCCTGTTCCGTTGTGACTCAGTGTGGCTGGACACATGATGCCGTGGCTGTCCTCTGGGCAGTTTCGGTCGGAGGGTGTGGCAGGCACCAGAAGGGTCTTTGCAACAATTGCCCCAAGCACTAAATACTTGGAGAATCAGCTACACAGTCGCCTTTTCAAATAGTGCATTCAAATCTATTCTTTTTTATTTTTGAGTTAAGTTCCTCGGTTTGTCCAGCTTGCCACGTGTGTTGCCATCACATTCTCCATTTCCCTTCTAAGCACTGGAGAGCTCTCCTGCATCTCCTTCCCTGTATCATTTGTTGTTGTTCTTTAAATGTTGGGTGATCTTTTATCATATCTTTTTTTTAAAATTAATTTGAGTGCAAAATTCTGTGTATTCATCCTGTAGGTTTATTTCCGGTCTTTCCCTGTTTATCTTTTTCTAAATATTTAAAGTGAATTCATTCAGTTTCACCTGATTTACTTCTAATATGTCTACCAGCAGCTACCCATTTCCTTTACTGTGGACTCACTTCATTCCGTATTTAGTGATTGCGTAAGATTTAGCTTACATTTTTATCATTTACATAGTATTTAAAATATTCTGAAATACCTAATCGTGTAAATTTTGTTGTATTTTCGTTATACCATGCTGCATGGTTACATTTGTTTTGAGACAGATCTTCCAAACTATCTGTAGACATTTCTTCTTCTCTGTTGTCACTTCAAAGGCTTTGGTTGATCATTAGGTGCTGTTTTATCATATATTTGATTATATATAATGTATGCATTATATGTTGCATGTTACTATACACACACATACACACACACACACACATACACACACACATATGTCTATAGGGCCCAGTGTGACATTTCCATAATTATTAGATTTTGTTTCTTAGTTGTAACCTCCCACACTGCCTTTACTTATATCTATTGTGATTAAAAATTTGGATACATTGATTTTATCTTATACCCACATTTTTCTGCCTTTTGTTTATTTTATTTCTTTTCTCTCTCTGTTCATTAATCCCCCCCTTCTCCATCTTTCTTTCTCCCTCTCTTCTTATGTTATCCAGGATATTCTCTAACCCCTGGATTCAACTGATCCTAGATCAGGCAACTGCAGTGTTCTCCCATCTTTCCTGTCTATGTTAAGATTGAACATTTTTTAAAGATAAATTTATATTTTGAATTATGTACCTGTGTGTAGAGTTACAGGAGATTATGACCCAGTGGATGTAGGTGCTGAGAGCTGAGTGAGCTTAGATCTTCTGCAAGGGCAGTGCTCATTCTTAAAAACGCTCTCTCTCTCTCTCTCACACACACTCTCTCTCTCTCTCCAAGCTCAAGACTCAGGATTTTTAACTTTTCCTTCTATCACGTTCTGTTTGTGTTCTTTCAATAAGTACTCATAAGTGGTTATTTTGTCTGCTCAAAAAGGTCTTACACCAAATAATGTTTGCTCTTTCTGGACCCTGCGTATGCTATAGCGTGCATCAATTCCTATGTGACACCCTCCCCTTATGTGATAATTATTATTTAAGGCTTTAGCCTTGCAAAGCAATCATGGTTGTTAGTGTGAAGAGTTATCCCTTGGATTGATGCGCATTGCTTGCTCACTCACTTATTTTCTCACCATTATTTCTTTTATACTACTCCTCAGTGTACTTTCAGCCATCTCTGAGTAGGAAAGTTTCTTTGTGTTTGTCTGTCTCAAAATGGCTTTATTTAATACCCATCCTTCAAAACCAACTTTGTAGACCACACAATTAAGGGCCAGTAGTTACTTCCTCTAAGCAGGCTGACAATGCTACTCTATTTTTAAAGCTTCTGTGTTATTGAGGGTGGCAGTGCTGTTGATTTATTATAGCTGTGTACTCATGTTTTTCTAGAACTTTCTCTCCAGTCATTTCCTTTTTGTTGTGGGTATTAGCTCATTTCTAGAGGTTTCCCTGTAAGAGGCATACTTTTGAAATTATTACGTTCTCTTTGGTTCTTTAAAAATACCTTTTTTTCCCCTTTTGTTTTTGGATCCTTACTGTTTTGTCATCTTCATTAAGATTTTTCTCTAAGATACTGAGGTCATGAAAGGCATGTATTATTTGCTGTGTTTTGACATATCATCAGATTATGTCTAACCCTGAAGTTACTTGTGACTGTTATGCTCTCTGAAAACTTTCCCGGGTGTTTCATAACTGCGGCCTGCCTGTAGGCTCATTTTCACAAACTGAGTCTGAGGAATGGGACCAGCTCGTTTGGGGCTGCTGCTATTGGACGGTTATCCGCTGTAGCCTGCAGTCTGGGAGTTCAGCCCAGTTTCACATTTGCACTTTGAATGTGTTTCCTTATTCCCTCTTCCAAACCTAAACCCCGAACAGTAGCTCTTTGCCTTTTACAACCAATGAGTTATTTTAGCAAGGTGCTCTCTTTTCGTTTCCACACAATAGAACACAAGTAAACAGTGCCTCCCCGACCCCCGCCCAGCCAACAAACTTTCAACAGTTCATGGCATTCGAGATGGACTTATCTTTCCTTTCCCTCAGGTGATGGACTGATTTTTTTTTTGTCAAAGATCTGATATTAACCATGCATAAGGCAGTAAAGCTAACTCAGAAGCTCTGGCGCATGCTCTGACATGCTGCTTGTAGGCTGAAAATTGATCGTTTTGTGGTAGACCATGGCACAATCCCATAGAGCCCTTCATAATTAATTGATCCTCTCTGCTTTACAAAGCTACACTATTTTTATTTTTTAGTGGTGGCTAAAGATTTTGCCCATAGCCCCATGCATGCTAGTCAAGACGCCTATCCAGTTGCTCCTCTGTCTTCCTTTACTGTAACTGGAGACTCACAGTTACAAGTTCAGGTTCAGTGTTGTCTGGCTTTTAAAGATGTTGTTGAACAACAGGCAACTCAGAAAGTCTAAAATGTTTTATTCTTCAGCCATTCATATTTCTATATCCCAAGACACACCAAATTTGGCAGCATTTCTGGTATAGTAAGTATACATTTGAAGGGAGAATTATGTGTTACTTAAAAATATTGTATGATTCACCAGTCAAAATGGTCAATGATGGGATCGGAAAGATGGCTCAGCAGTTGGGAATGTGCACTCTGTTGCATGATATCCAAGTGTAGTTTCCCACACCCTCTACAGCATTGGAGGACCTGATGCCCTCCTCCGACCTTCAGACTCAATTGCACTCATTTGTGGTACCTCACACATGAATGTACATAATCATGAACAGGTGTGTATCATGATATTTAGACTCATATCTATGGAGGGGTTGACAAGTTGTCTATATAGTCTATATTTTGTTGCCAAACACGCCTTTTCAGGGTGATAGAGGAAGAATTTTTTTCAATTTTGTTTTCCTCATTTTTATCTTTTCTTTCTTTTATTATTGGATATTTTTTATTTATATTTCAAATGTCCCTTTTCCCAGTTGCCCATCCATAAGCTCCCAATCCCATCCCTATCCCCCTTCTTCTATGAGGGTTTTCCCCCTCCCCAACTACTCCCTTCCTCCCTCCCCACCATGATATTCCACTACACTGGTGGGGGGGGTCCAGCTTTGGCAGGACCAAGGGCTTCTCCTCCCATTGGTGCCCAACAAGGCCATCCTCTGCTACATATGTAGTTGGAACCATGGGTCTGTTCATGTGTAGCCTTTGGGTAGTGGTTTAGTCCCTGGGAACTCTGGTTGGTTGGTATTGTTGTTCTTGCAGGGTTGCAAGCCCCTTCAACTCCTTCAATCTCTTTCTCTAACTCCTCCAATGGGGATGCCATTCTCAGTTCAAAGGTTTGCTGCTAGCATTCACCTCTGTATTTGTCACAGTCTGGCTGAGCCTCTCGGGAGATGGCTATATCAGGCTTCTGTCAGCATGCACTTCTTGACTTCATCAATATTGTCTAGTTTTGGATATATATATATATATATATATATATCCACCATATACACACACACACACACACACACACACACACACACACACACACACACACACACACACATGCTGAATCCTTAGGTGGGGCAGGCTCTGAATGGCCATTCCTTCTGTCTCCATATCCCCTCCTATGAATATTTTTGTTCCCCCTTTTAAGAAGGACAGAAACATCTACACTTAGGTCATTCTTCTTCTTGAACTTCATGTGGTCTATGGATTGTTTCTTGGGTAATTTGAGCTTTGGGGCTAATATCCACTTATTAGTGAGTGCATACCATTAGTGTTTTTCTGTGATGGGTTACCTCACTCAGGATGATATTTTCTAGTTCCATCCATTTGCCTATGAATTTCACGAAGTCATTGTTTTTGATAGCTGAGTAAATGTACTGCATTTTCTGTATCCATTCCTCTGTTGAAGGACATCTGGTTGTTTCCAACTTCTGGCTATTATAAATAAGGATGCTATGAACATAGTGGAGCATGTATCTTTGTTGTATGTTGGAGCATCTTTGGGTATATACCCAGGAGTGGTATAGCTGGGTCCTCAGGTAGTGCAATGTCCAATTTTCTGAGGAACCTCCAGACTGATTTCCAGAGTGGTTGCACTGTAGCTTGCAATCCCACCAACAGTGGGAGTGTTCCTCTTTCTCCACATCCTTGCCAGTATCTGTTGTTACTTGAGTTTTTGATCTTAGCCATTCTGACTGGTGTGAGGTGGAATCTCAGGTTATTTTGATTTGCATTTCCCTGATGACTAAGGATGTTGAACATTTCTTTCGATACTTCTCAGAGATTTGATATTCCTCAGCTGAGAATTCTTTGTTTAGCTCTGTACCCCAGTTTTTAATAGGGTTATTTGGCTCTCTAGAGTCTAACTTCTTGAGTTCTTTGTATAAATTGGATATTAGCAGAAGAAGAACTTTTAATCATACTGCCCTTTTAGTAACAGAGTGAGACATGGGTTCTTATTCGCCTTAGATAAAGTTAGCTCTCTTCTTCCTCACTCTGGTTTCCTATTTCTAAGTTCAAAACACTGCGTGAGACCATCTCCAATTTCTTTGTACTACTTAAATTCTTGCAATGATTCGAGAGCATTCTAGAGATTTCTAGAGATGTTTTAGTGTAATCTGTTCTATGTCACCATCAGTTACTCTTTATTAGTAAATAGTTAACAAAGGGCTTGAAAAATCTCAGTGTTTCACACAGAGTATACGTCTGTATACTATTTAAAAATCTTTCATTGACCATGGAGAGATCAGTCAAACACTCATCAGAAAAGTTCTGGCAAATACCAACATTTGCAAGGCAAAGAGATATTTTAAACTTTGTTTTGATTTGAGGAACAACAATAAAGATCAGAAATGCAGTGTTTCAGGAATGTGATCTTCTTGAAGGCTTGTTAATGGGCAAAGTCCTCCCTGGATAGTGTCAAATAGCTAATCTGAGCCATCTTAGATGGTGCTTGCCTGACGTCACGTGTGTGCAGTCTGCCACACTACAAAGATCAATAGCTCTTGATTTGCTTCTCAATGTTTAGTGTTGATGGACTGTTTTTTTTTTTTGTAATATTTAATTTTTTTCAATTTTAGTGGAACTATCTCAATCTCTGGGAATTTTAATGAGCTTTTTAAAATTCAATGTGTAAAAATTAGCTCTGTATTTTCCTTGAGTTATGGAAATTAATTGCTTTGTGTGTTTAGATCTCAAATGGAAAAAGTAGACTACTCGTGAGGGTGAAGTCAATGGAATTTTGGAGAAGTAACTTTTTAAGTAGAGAAAAATCTTGCAGATACATTATCTTTCACTGAAAGTTATGAAAATACACGGCTAATCAGTTGTAATAATTTACTTTCCTCTGATTTTCTGTTACGGTCTTTTCCTTTTTTGTTTATTTACTTCCTGTCTTCCTCTCCCTGTTTCTTCCTTGACTCCCTTCCTTCTCCCTTGTCTTCCTTTCCTCCTCTTTTTTGTTTCTCTTTTTCCTCTACCTTTCTTACTTCATACCTCCATTTGGACTTTTATACACCCCAAATTCACCAGGAACTGCAAACAGGCATGGGGTTCAACATGGAAAGCAGAATGCGAAATTGTGAGACAAAAAGAATTACTTTTTCTTAGACATATTTACACAATGGAATAATACAGATTCGATTATATGCATGTTATTTTTCGGCACATTTTTCCAATAGACATATGAACTGATTGGGATTGTCTTCATTTCTAGTATTTACTTGAGCACAAATTGGTCTTAAAGACTACATTCTATATGTTAAGCTGTGGTTTCGGTACAGCATGAGTTAATAGTCATCTGATATTGAATTCAGTTGATGTGAAAACCATGACTTATTGACCCAAGTAGAAAATATGGACCAAAGTAAAACCTCTGTCAATATTTATTTACTTTTACAGGGACAATTAATCTTGATACTTATTGAAACAAGAAGTCAATATGTGTATTGTTATGTACTTTTGGAGTCTTCCATTAGAAATATTGGCAAGTCCCTGGTTCTTGGCTGTAGATTTAAAAGTCCTATCAATTCAAATGTATTGACTATTGGGAACTAAAACATGTAAACTGTCATAGTGTTATTCATACATAAAAATATTCAGAAGTCTTTTCAATGTAGATTAATATGAATTGTGTTTTGGGTGTTTTTCTTTTTTCTTTTGGTTTAGCTGATGTTTTGTAGTCATATGAACCGCCAAGGAGACAGCCAATACCGTCTTCTCTGCGAATGCTAGAGTTCCAGGATAGGCTAAGACAGGTGAGAGTCATCCAGTGCTCACCCCAGAGGAATGGTGCTGTCAGAGCCCCCCAGTGTATCTTAGTTTCTTCCTGAGAACTTGGCACATTGCCCATCTGCCTGGGAACAGTACAGGCTCTGAGGTCTGGATCTCTGTTTCTTGTTTTTTGTAAAATGCAGTGGAGGTAAGAGAAACTTTAACTCCATGGCAAATGTGCATGATGTGTCGAGGTTGGCTCTCCTGCAAAGAGGTGGCATATTTTCTTTAGTAATAGAAATGATCAATTCGGGATGTAATGATAGGGCGTGTTCAATTTCTCTTCTCATGCTCAAAACAATAACAGAACGAACAAAAGTCACCCTACCCCCACTGGAAATAAAACCTGAGGTAGACTTTTTAAGAGATGGTGGCAGAGGAATCATTTGAACTTGGGGAAGTCTTCTCCATGTGACAACGGAGGAGCTTATGCCTTACTGCTCAGCGTTTGCAGCGGTAACGTTCATGCTACCTTTATGTGCAACGTCACCTTACATAGGACGATGTCCAGAAAGTTATGAGGAGATATTGAGGAAACTAGTGCCCAGAGCTACACATATGCCCACAAACATGTCAATTGCCATGTATATCTGTATTCTAGACACTGTGAAAAAATTTCAGAGTTCTTATTTAACACCATTTTTCACCATGTCTCAGAATTGGCTTATAATGGCTAATAGAGCATAGCATGCCAAGATCTATGGAGTTGGGTAATATCCAGGAACACAGCACATTATTAGTAGGTCTGTATTTGGGTTCAGCTTCTCAACTTATTCTTTAACTGATTGTTTGTGTGTGTGATTCTGAAGTAATGCTTTGCTTTCTGTGGGTTTAGAACATTTATTTTTATAAAGTTTAATTATTTACCTTGGTTATTAAGAAATGTAGTCTCCCTTCCTTATTAACGTGAAGTACAGAGGGTCCTTTTGTAGCAAAAATAAAAGAAAAAAAAACCAAAATAGTAATGAAAAATGCCATTTGATAACCCCTATAATAAATCCAGAAAGGTGAGTCTTTTCATGTATTTGCCATTGACATCTGCAGACAAAGGCAGTAAATACACACACACACACACACACACACACACACACACACACACACACACACCTTCAAGCGAAGCCTCCCGGGAGACTTCCTGTATGTGTTCTAGAAGTAGCATCTCATTTATCTCCTTTTTGAGGAACAAGAATGATACATGCTTCTGGTGAATAGGCAGTGCTGTCACCAGGCAACATGGCCTCGGGCTGGGGCTGGTGCAAGGGAGAACAGTGGTGTGTGCACGTGACTAAACAGAGGAGAAGTGGAAGGGAATGGCAGGCGATAGCAGCACAGTGAACTGAAGTGAGGCCGTACTGAGGGCAGACAGGAAGAGGGGGTGAAGGTAAGGCCAGGCTGGACCACACCAGGCAGCTTGTAAGCACCTGCAGTAAAGGCTCTTCCTTGCTCCCCAGGGCCTGCCAGTATCCCTTGGGAATTTAGACTGATGGGCTCAGGACCCATTAGCAGGTGGAGATTAACAGTTTGGGGTAGAAGTCAAGATGGAGTTAATCATAATGTATATGATGGAAATATCTTTTCAGTTAAAATGAAAAAGCGGGAAGGTGAGACACTTGCCTTCTCAGAAAAAAAAAAATGAAACAAAACAAAACATAGGTAGAATCAAACAGGAAGATCACTTTAGGAAGATCTCCGGTCTTGGGTGTGCGGGCTCTGCCTTCCTCTGCCTGTGACTCTTTCCCTGCTCTGTGCTCCATGTCACAGGTGACATCACTCATTCCTTTAGTACCCAGACTTCCTGAAATTTGTTTTTGACACCGGTTTGAACTACTTGTCCTGCATCCCTCCATCTCCTCCCTTCTCGCATCTCTAAGTCACGCAGACAGACTCTTACACATTCCTCTCTGTATTTGGCAAATACCTACTTCACGTTGTTCTACTTACGTTACTTTAATAGGTGGTTCTTGCCTCAGAGCCTGGCTCAGATTAGAGCTACCGAGTGAGAATTTCCCCAGTGGGTTATATAATCCTGTTGGCCTGAGTTAAGATTCCCAGAACCCACTTAAAAGCCAGACTCAGTCGTGCACACATCTGTACTCTCAGGGCTGCCATACCAGGAAACGGGCGGCAGAGACGGGATAGCGCAGCTTGCAGGTCAGTTGTGTTCATCAGTGAGCAGGAACTCCTATCTCTGTAAGGCAGAAGGCAAAGACTGACAGCCGAGTTTGTACATACACACTGGCACCCTCCACAGCGTGTGGAAATCTCCCAGCATTTATTCTTCCCCTTGTCCTAATTATGAGGAATAGTTTATATTGGTAGATCTTGACCAGCGCCTGTCTCTCTGGATGAAATAGCAGTAAGAATGGTGGGACTAGGTCAGGTTGTTTCTGGGTGCCCTTGGCCTGGCACAAAGCAAGTAGTCAACAAATAGAGTTTTTAAAGAAAGGAATAGGTGACAATGTCCGCAGAACGTTTCCAGATTGTTAGTTCCAGAGTGCTCAACACTCTTGGGTATTGACCATGTGTGATCAACTTGTGTGCTCTGGATTTCC